>NC_057803.1:137787887-137883691 GCF_018294505.1 Triticum aestivum
CCAAGCCCCTCCGATGAAGTGTGAGTAGTTTACTTCAGACCTACGAGTCCATAGCTAGTAGCTAGATGGCTTATTCTCTCTTTTTGGATCTCAATACAATGTTCTCCCCCTCTCTCGTGGAGATCTATTCGATGTAATCTTCTTTTTGCGGTGTTTTTGTTGAGACCGATGAATTGTGGGTTTATGATTAAGTCTATCTATGAATAATATTTGAATCTTCTCTGAATTCTTTTATGTATGATTAGTTATCTTTGCAATTCTCTTCGAATTATCTGTTTGGTTTAGCCTACTAGATTGGTTGTTCTTGCCATGGGAGAAGTGCTTAGCTTTGGGTTCGATCTTGCGGTGTCCTTTCCCAGTGACAGAAGGGGCAGCAAGGCATGTATTGTATCGTTGCCATCGAGGATAACAAGATGGTTTTTTATCATATTGCATGAAACTATCCCTCTACATCATGTCATCTTGCTTAAGGCGTTACTCTATTTTTAACTTAATACTCTAGATGCATGTTGGATAGCGGTCAATGAGTGGAGTGATAGTAGTAGATACAGAATTGTTTCGGTCTACTTGTCTCGGACGTGATGCCTATATACATGATCATACCTAGATATTCTCATAACTATGCTCAATTCTGTCAAATTGCTCAACAGTAATTTGTCCACCCACCGTAGAATACTTATGCTCTTGAGAGAAGCCACTAGTGAAACCTATGGCCCCCGGGTCTCTTTCTCATCATATCAATCTCCATCACTTTATTATTTCTTTGCTTTTACTTTATTTGTTTTGCATCTCTATACCAAAAATACCAAAAATATATTATTTATCATCTCTATCAGATCTCACTTTCGTAAGTGACTGTGAAGGGATTGACAACCCCTAAGCGCGTTGGTTGCGTTGAGCTATTGTTTCTGTGTAGGTACGAGGGACTCGAGCATAGCCTCCTACTCGATTGATACCTTGGTTCTCAAAAACTGAGGAAATACTTATGCTACTTTGCTGCATCATCCCTTCCTCTTCGGGGAAATCCAACGCAGTGCTCAAGAGGTAGCAAGAAGAATTTTTGGCGCTGTTGCGGGGGAGTTTGCGCAAAAGTCAACATACCAAGTACCCATCACAATCCCTATCTCCCGCATTACATTATTTGCCATTTGCCTCTCGTTTTCCTCTCCCCCACTTCACCCTTGCCGTTTTATTCACCCTCTCTCTCTCTCTCTCTATCGTCCCTCTTCATTTGCCTCTTTTTGCCCGTTTGCTTTTTGTTTCCTCGTGTGTTAGTTTGTTTGCTTGTCGTCATGGCTAGTCTCATATCTTCTCCGTTGTCTCCCGATAATGAAGTTCTAAATTTTAAACAAAGGGAGGGAGAAAATCTAAAAGATGCTTGGTATAGAATTTGCAACGCTCAAAATAGATCTACGAGGAAGCAATCTACTTCAGTTCTTCTCCGCAATTTTTATGTAGGTGCTAATCCTTGGTATATATATATCCTTGATACCATTACCGGAGGGAATTTCTTGGGTAGCCATACTTTTGATTCTTATAATGCTATGTTAGATTTATTTGGCTCGCCACCTCTTTTGGTTAATGGAACTATGTTAACTTTGGAGCATGTTATGCAAAGACTTGAAATTATTGAAAATAAAGTTTCGACTATTGAATTAATTGAAAATCTAGATAAAAAGATCCACAATCAAATTACTCAATATGGATCTAAGGTAGGAATGACTTTGAAAAATATTAAGGAAAAGGAACCCATAGTTAATGAGAAGATAAACTTAGATTCTACTAGAATTGATAAACTTGAGGGTATCATTACAAACTTGGGAACTGCTTTTTCTTCCGTAAAGAATAATCCAAGTCCTCCTACTAAAGTTGCCAAGCTTATGTATGTTCCTAAAAATAAGGGTGAGTCATCTAGTAAGGAAACTGCGGATCTTAAATCTATAAGTATTCATCCCAATCTTTTTGCTATCATTAAGGAACCAATTGCTACAAATGAATTTTTCGATCTTGTGCCTAAGAGTTTGATAATCACTAGAAAGAAATAAATTCCTAAGGGAAATAGATGCCTCATTGAAGAATTGCCTACCAAAGATGGCAATACCTAGATCTATTCTTGCTTGTTATGCCTAGCTAGGGGCGTTAAACGATAGCGCTTGTTGGGAGGCAACCCAATTTTATTTTTATTCCTTTCTTTTTGCTCCTGTTTAGTAATAAATAAATTATATAGCCTCTGTTTTGGTTGTGTTTTTTGTGTTTAATTAATGTTTGTGCCAAGTAGAACCATTGGGAAGACTTGGGGATAGTCTTGTTGAACTTGCTGTAAAAAACAGAAACTTTAGCGCTCACGAGAGCTGCTGTCATTTTTATTTGGAAAGTGATATATAGTTCATTATTTTTGAAGATGATTAAAATATAAATTACTCACGTCCAGCAATTTATGTTAGAATTTTTGGGGTTCCAGATCTTGCGCTAGCTACAGATTACTACAGACTGTTCTGTTTTTGACAGATTCAGTTTTTCGTGTGTTGTTTGCTTATTTTGATGAATCTATGGCAAGTAAAATAGTTTATAATCCAAAGAGAAGTTGGAATACAGTAGGTTTAACACCCATATAAATAAAGAATGTGTTCATTACAGTACCTTGAAGTGGTCTTTTGTTTTCTTTCGCTAACGGAGCTCACGAGTTTTCTACTTTAAGTTTTGTGTTGTGAAGTTTTCAAGTTTTGGGTAAAGATTTGATGGATTATGGAACAAGGAGTGGCAAGATCCTAAGCTTGGGGATTCCCATGGCAACCCCACGATAATCTAAGGACACCTAAAAGCCAAAGCTTGGGGATGCCCCGGAAGGCATCCCCTCTTTCGTCTACTTCTATCGGTAACTTTACTTGGAGCTATATTTTTATTCACCACATGATATGTGTTTTGCTTGGAGCGTCTTTTATGATTTGAGTCTTTGCTTATTATTTTACCACAATCACCCTTGCTGTACAAACCTTTTGAGAGAGCCATACATGATTTGGAATTTAATAGAATACTCTATGTGCTTCACTTATATCTTTTGAGCTTTATAGTTTTGCTCTAGTTCTTCACTTATATCTTTTAGAGCACGGTGGTGGATTTGTTTTATAGAAACTATTGATATCTCATGCTTCACTTAGATTATTTTGAGAGTCTTAATAGCATGGTAATTTGCTTAAAATCCTAATATGCTTGGTATGCAAGATTAATAATAAAACTTTCATATGAGTGTGTTGAATACTAAGAAGAAATTGATGCTTGATAATTGTTTTGAGATATGACGATGGTGATATTAGAGTCATGCTAGTTGAGTAGTTGTGAATTTGAGAAATGCTTGTGTTAAAGTTTGTGATTCCCGTAGCATGCACGTATGGTGAACCGTTATGTGATGAAGTCGGAGCATGATTTATTTATTGATTGTCTTCCTTATGAGTGGCGGTCGGGGACGAGCGATGGTCTTTTCCTTCCAATCTATCCCCCTAGGAGCATGCACGTAATACTTTGCTTTGATAACTTCTAGATTTTTGCAATAAGTATATGAGTTCTTTATGACTAATGTTGAGTCCATGGATTATACGCACTTTCCTTCCTTCCACCATTGCTAGCCTCTCTAATACTGCACACTTTTTGCCGGTATCATACACCCACCAAATACCTTCCTCAAAACAGCCACCATACCTACCTATCATGGCATTTCCATAGCCATTCCGAGATATATTGCCATGCAACTTTCCACCGTTCCGTTCATTATGACACACTCCATCATTGTCATATTGCTAGCATTATCATGCAGTTGACATCGTATTTGTGGCAAAGCCACCGTTGATAATTCTTTCATACATGTCACTCTTGATTCATTGCATATCCCGGTACACCGCTGGAGGCATTCATATAGTGTCATATTTTGTTCGAAGTATCGAGTTGTAATTGTTGAGTTGTAAGAAAAATAAAAGTGTGATGATCATCATTTTTAGAGCATTGTCCCAAGTGAGGAAAGGATGATGGAGACTATGATTCACCCACAAGTCGGGATGAGACTCCGGATGAAAAAAAATATGAGAGAAAAAGAGAGAAGGGACAATGTTACTATCCTTTTACCACACTTGTGCTTCAAAGTAGCACCATGATCTTCATGATAGAGAGTCTCTCATTATGTCACTTTCATATACTAGTGGGAATTTTTCATTATAGAACTTGGATTGTATATTCCAATGACGGGCTTCCTCAAAATGCCCTAGGTCTTCGTGAGCAAGCGAGTTGGATGCACACCCACTTAGTTTCTTTTGAGCTTTCATATACTTATAGCTCTAGTGCATTCGTTGCATGGCAATCCCTACTCACTCACATTGATATCTATTGATGGGCATCTCCATAGCCCGTTAATACGCCTAGTTGATGTGAGACTATCTTATCCATTTTTGTCTTCTCCACAACCACCATTCTATTCCACCTATAGTGCTATATCCATGGCTCACGCTCATGTATTGCGTGAAGATCGAAAAAGTTTTGAAAATGTCAAAAGTATGAAACAATTACTTGGCTTGTCATCGGGGTTGTGCATGATTTAAATACTTTGTGTGGTGAAGATAGAGCATAGCCAGACTATATGATTTTGCAGGGATAGCTTTCTTTGGCCATGATATTTTGAGAAGACATAATTGCTTTGTTAGTATGCTTGAAGTATTATTATTTTTTATATCAATATGAACTTTTGTCTTGAATCTTTCGAATCTGAATATTCATACCACAATTAAGAAGATTTACATTGAAATTATGCCAAGTAGCACTCCGCATCAAAAATTCTGTTTTTATCATTTACCTACTCGAGGACGAGCAGGAATTAAGCTTGGGGATGCTTGATACGTCTCCAACGTATCTATAATTTTTGATTGCTCCATGCTATATTATCTACTGTTTTAGACATTATTGGGCTTTATTATCCACTTTTATATTATTTTTGGGACTAACCTATTAACCAGAGGCCCAGCCCAGAATTGCTGTTTTTTGCCTGTTTTAGGGTTTCAAAGAAAAGGAATATCAAACGGAGTCCAAACGGAATGAAACCTTCAGAAATGTGATTTTCTTATCAGATAAGATCCAGGAGACTTGGACCCTCCGTCAAGAAAGCCACGAGGTGGTCACGAGGGTAGGGGGCACGCCCCCCTGCCTCGTGGGCCCCTCGAAGCTCCTCCGACATACTTATTCCTCCTATATATATCCACGTACCCCCAAACGATCGAGGACGGAGCCAAAAACCTAATTCCACCGCCGCAACTTTCTATATCCACGAGATCCCATCTTGGGGCCTGTTCCGAAGCTCTGCCGGAGGAGGCATCTCACGGAGGGCTTCTACATCATCATCCAAGCCCCTCCGATGAAGTGTGAGTAGTTTACTTCAGACCTACGGGTCCATAGCTTGTAGCTAGATGGTTTATTCTCTCTTTTTGGATCTCAATACAATGTTCTCCCCCTCTCTCGTGGAGATCTATTCGATGTAATCTTCTTTTTGCGGTGTTTTTGTTGAGACCGATGAATTGTGGGTTTATGATCAAGTCTATCTATGAATAATATTTGAATCTTCTCTGAATTCTTTGATGTATGATTAGTTATCTTTGCAAGTCTCTTCGAATTATCAGGTTGGTTTAGCCTACTAGATTGGTTGTTCTTGCCATGGGAGAAGTGCTTAGCTTTCGGTTCGATCTTGCGGTGGCCTTTCCCAGTGACAGAAGGGGCAGCAAGGCATGTATTGTATCGTTGCCATCGAGGATAACAAGATGGTTTTTTATCATATTGCATGAAACTATCCCTCTACATCATGTCATCTTGCTTAAGGCGTTACTCTGTTTTTAACTTAATACTCTAGATGCATGTTGGATAGCGGTCGATGAGTGGAGTAATAGTAGTAGATGCAGAATCATTTCGGTCTACTTGTCTCGGACGTGATGCCTATATACATGATCATACCTAGATATTCTCATAACTATGCTCAATTCTGTCAATTGCTCAACAGTAATTTGTTCACCCACCATAGAATACTTATGCTCTTGAGAGAAGCCACTAGTGAAACCTATGGCCCCTGGGTCTCTTTTTCATCATATCAATCTCCATCACTTTATTATTGCTTTGCTTTTTTACTTAATTTATTTTGCATCTCTATACCAAAAATACCAAAAAAATATTATTGATCATCTCTATCAGATCTCACTTTCGTAAGTGACCGTGAAGGGATTGACAACCCCTAAGCGCGTTGGTTGCGTTGAGCTATTGTTTTTGTGTAGGTACGAGGGACTCGAGCGTAGCCTCCTACTGGATTGATACCTTGGTTCTCAAAAACTGAGAGAAATACTTATGCTACTTTGCTGCATCATCCCTTCCTCTTCGGGGAAATCCAACGCAGTGCTCAAGAGGTAGCAGGCCGTTTTGGAGGGGTGTTGGGCTGCAACACACAAGAGGCTTTTGCAGTTACCCGGTTAACCGTTGTAGCATCAAACGACCTCCAAATGGAACGAAATTTGATAGGCAGTCTACCGGTGGTGTACCCATGCCACTTGTTAAATCTCGGTCCATTCCGAGAACGTTTAACACCTGCTCACGAAAACAGACAAGAGGGGTGCGCCGGTGCATGTGGGAGCGTCGGATTGCGAAACGGACAACGGGGAAAATGCTCGGATGCATGAGACGAACACGAATGCAAATGCGACGCACATGATGACATGATATGAAATGCATGACATGAACAAAATGAAAAACGAAGACAAAAACCCAACCACGAAGGGAATCTCATGACTTAAAGTCGAAAATGGCAAGAGTCAGAGTTACAAATATGGCAAGTTACATCTGGGGTGTTACAGGGGGCACCGCACACGGTTAAGAGATTAACTTGTGTGTCTATGGGGTGCCCCCTCCCCACGTATATAAATGAGGGAGGGAGGAAGAGGCCGGCCTAGGAGGTGGCGCGCGCCAATGGGGGGCAATCCTACTCCAAGTAGGTTTGCCCCCCCTTTCCTATTCCTACTAGGAGAAGAAGGAAAGAGGGGGCCGGCCCCCAAACCCTAAACCAATTCGGTTTGGGCCTGGGGGGGGGGGGCGCCCCACACCTTGCTTGCTGCCCTCTTTATCCACTAGGGCCCAATAAGGCCCATAGACTCCCCGGGGGGTTCCGGTAACCTCCCGGTACTCCGAAAAATATCCGATACACTTCGGAACCCTTCCTGTGTCCGAATATAACCTTCCAATATATCAATCTTTATGTCTCGACCATTTCGAGACTCCTCGTCATGTCCGCGATCACATCCGGGACTCCGAACTACATTCGGTACATTAAAACACATAAACTCATAATACCGATCGTCATCAAACGTTAAGCGTGCGGACCCTACGGGTTCGAGAACTATGTAGACATGGCCGAGACTCATGTCCGGTCAATAACCAATAGCGGAACCTGGATGCTCATATTGGTTCCTACATATTCTACGAAGATCTTTATCGGTCAAACTGCATAACAACATACGTTGTTCCCTTTGTCGTCGGTATGTTACTTGCCCGAGATTCGATCGTCGGTATCTCAATACCTAGTTCAATCTCGTTACCGACAAGTCTCTTTGCTTGTTCCGTAATGCAACATCCTGTAATTTACTCATTAGTCACATTGCTTGCAAGGCTTATAGTGATGTGCATTACCGAGAGGGCCCAGAGATACCTCTCCGATACACGGAGTGACAAATCCTAATCTCGATCTATGCCAACTCAACAAACACCATCGGAGACAACTGTAGAGCATCTTTATAGTCACCCAGTTACGTTGTGATGTTTGATAGCACACTAAGTGTTACTCCGGTATTCGGGAGTTGCATAATCTCATAGTCATAGGAACATGTATAAGTTATGGAGAAAGCAATAGCAGTAAACTAAACGATCAAAGTGCTAAGCTAACGGATGGGTCAAGTCAATCACATCATTCTCTAATGATGTGATCCCGTTCATCAAATGACAACTCTTTGTCCATGGCTAGGAAACTTAACCGTCTTTGATTAACGAGCTAGTCAAGTAGAGGCATACTAGTGACACTCTGTTTGTCTATGTATTCACACATGTACTAAGTTTCCGGTTAATACAATTCTAGCATGAATAATAAACATTTATCATGATAAAAGGAAATATAAATAACAACTTTATTATCGCCTCTAGGGCATATTTCCTTCATATGGATGCCTGCCCCCAAGTGGTATCAGCCATATCATGTTGCCCAATTCTGGGGGAAGTGCAAACAATAGGCTTGGATTCTTTCATGTTGAAGCTTGTGACAAGAGTGACAATGATTGGCTTTATTTTGGTAATGTTGGTCTGGTGGTTATTGAGGAAGGAGAGATAAGTGCTGGTGAGTTAGAGAGCTGCTTTGGATGTGGAAAACCAACTGGCCCTGGCAGATTAGACCTTATGATAATACTCAATACCTGGTTAGATTTCCCCCCAACAAAAAATATATCTAATCTTGTCGCTTTCAAATCCATCAACCTCAAAAAGAAAGGAGTCACTGTCTATTTTAAAGATTGGCATGGTGATTTACTTGCTTATGATTCTCTCAAAGAAACCTGGATAAACATCATAAGCATGTTGGGGAACGCAGTATTTCAAAAAATTTCCTAGGATCACACAAGATCTATCTAGGGATGCATAGCAATGAGAGGGGAGGGTGTGTCTATGTACCCTCGTAGACCAAAAGCGGAAGCGTTAAGTAACGCGATTGATGTACTTGAACGTCTTCGCGATCCAACGGATCAAGTACCAAACTCGCGGCACCTCCGCGATCTGCACACGTTCAACTCGGTGACGTCCCTCAAACTCTTGATCCAGTTGAGGCTGAGGGAGAGTTTCGTCAGCACGACGGTGTGGTGACGGTGATGATGAAGTTACCGACATAGGGCTTCACCTAAGCACTACGACAATATGACCGAGGTGGAAAACTGTGGAGGGGGGCACTGCACACGGCTAAGACAAATCTTGGAGTGCCTTTGGGGTGTCCCCTGCCCACGTATATAAAGGAGGGGAAGAGGAGGCTGGCCTAGGAGGGGCGCGCCTATAGGGGGAGTCCAACTAGGATTCCCAATCCTAGTTGGAGTTCCCTTCCTTTTCCAAGAGGGGAGAGAGGGAAGGAGTAGGAGAGGGAGAAGGAAAGAGAGAGGGGGGGGGGCGCCACCCCCTCCCTAGTCCAATTCGGACTTGCCATGGGGGGCACGCGACCACCCCTTGAGGCCCTTCTCTCCTTTCCTGTATGGGCAATTAAGGCCCACTACTTCCCTCGACAAATTGCCGTAACTCTCCGGTACTCCGAAAAATACCCGAATCACTCGAAACCTTTCCGATGTCCAAATATAGCCTTCCAATATATCGATCTTTATGTCTCGACCATTTCAAGACTCCTCGTCATGTCCGTGATCTCATCCGGGACTCCGAACAACCTTCGGTACATCAAATCACATAACTCATAATACAAATCATCATCGAACGTTAAGCGTGCGGACCCTACGGGTTCGAGAACTATGTACACATGACCGAGACACATCTTTGGTCAATAACGAATAGCGGAACCTAGATGCTCATATTGGCTCCTACATATTCTACGAAGATCTTTATCGGTCAAACCGCATAACAACGTACGTTGTTCCCTTTGTCATCGGTATGTTACTTGCCCGAGATTTGATCGTCGGTATCCTCATACCAAGTTCAATCTCGTTACCAACAAGTCTCTTTAACCATTTCGTAATGCATCACCCCGTAACTAATTCTGTAGTCACATTGTTTGCAAGGCTTATAGTGATGAGCATTACCGAGAGGGCCCAGAGATACCTCTCCGACAATCGGAGTGACAAATCCTAATCTCGATCTATGCCAACTCAACAAACACCATCGGAGACACCTGTAGATCATCTTTATAATCACCCAGTTACATTGTGACGTTTGATAGCACACTAAGTGTTCCTTCGGTATTCGGGAGTTGCATAATCTCATAGTCATAGGAACATGTATAAGTCATGAAGAAAGCAATAGCATTAAACTAAACGATCATAGTGCTAAGCTAACGGATGGGTCTTGTCCATCGCATCATTCTCTAATGATGTGATCCCGTTCATCAAATGACAACACATGTCTATGGCTAGGAAACTTAACCATCTTTGATTAACGAGCTAGTCAAGTAGAGGCATACTAGCTAGGCACACTCTGTTTGTCTATGTGTTAACACATGTATCAAGTTTCCGGTTAATACAATTCTAGCATGAATAATAAACATTTATCATGATATAAGGAAATATAAATAACAACTTTATTATTGCCTCTAGGGCATATTTCCTTCAGTCTCCCACTTGCACTAGAGTCAATAATCTAGTTCACATCATCATGTGATTTAACACCAATAGTTCACATCTCCATGTGACTAATACCCAAAGGGTTTACTAGAGTCAATAATCTAGTTTACATAGCTATGTGATTAACACCCAAAGAGTGATCATGTTTTGCTTGTGAGAGAAATTTAGTCAACGGGTCTGCCACATTCAGAGGCGTATGTATTTTGCAAATTTTTCTATGTCTACAATGCTCTGCACAGAGCTACTCCAGCTAATTGCTCCCACTTTCAATATGTATCCAGATTGAGACTCAGAGTCATCCAGATCGATGTCAAAACTTGCATTAACGTAACTCTTTACGACGAACTTTTTGTCACCTCCATAACCGAGAAACATATCATTATTCCACTAAGGATAATTTTGACCGATGTCCAGTGATCCACTCCTGGATCACTATTGTACCCTCTCGCCAAACTCTTGGTGAGGTACACAATAGGTCTGGTACACAACATAGCATACTTTATAGAACCTATGGTTGAGGCATAGGGAATGACTTTTCATTCTCTTTCTATTTTCTTCCGTGCTCGGGTTTTGAGTCTTTACTCAACTTCACACCTTGCAACACATGCAAGAACTCCTTCTTTGACTGTTCCATTTTGAAATACTTCAAAATCTTGTCAAGGTATGTACTTATTAAAAAATATATCAAGCGTCTTGATCTATCTCTATAGATCTTGATGCTCAATATGTAAGTAGCTTCACCGAGGTCTTTGTTTGAAAAACTCCTTTCAAACACTCCTTTATGCTTTCCAGAAAATTCTACATCATTTCCGATCAACAATATGTCATTCACATATACTTATCAGAAAGGCTGTAGTGCTCCCACTCACTTTCTTGTAAATACAGGCTTCACCGCAAGTTTGTATGAAACTATATGCTTTGATCAACTCATCAAAGCGTATATTCCAACTCCGAGATGCTTGCACCAGTCCATAGATGGATCGCTCGAGCTTGCACACTTTGTTAACACCTTTAGGATTGACAAAACCTTCTGGTTGCATCATATACAACAATTTTTTTTAATAAATCCATTAAGGAATGCAGTTTTGACATCCATTTGCTAGATTTCATAAAATGTGGCAATTGCTAACATGATTCGGATAGACTTAAGCATCGTTACGAGTGAGAAAATCTCATCGTAGTCAGCATCTTGAACTTGTCGAAAACCTTTTGTGACAATTCGAGATTTGTATATAGTAATACTACTATCAGCGTCTGTCTTCCTCTTCAAGATCCATTTATTCTCAATGGCTTGCCGATCATTGGCAAGTCAACCAAAGTCCACACTTTGTTCTCATACATGGATCCCATCTCAGATTTCATGGCCTCAAGCCATTTTGCGGAATCTAGGCTCATCATCACTTCCTCATAGTTCATAGGTTCATCCTGGTCTAGTAACATGTCCTCCAGAAAGGATTACCATACCACTCTGGTGCGGACCATACTCTGGTTGACCTACGAGGTTCGGTAGTAACTTGATCTGAAGTTTCATGATCATCAACATTAACTTCCTCACTAATTGGCGTAGGAATCACTAGAAACGATTTCTGTGATGAACTACTTTCCATTTCGGGAGAAGGTACAATTAGCTCATCAAGTTCTACATTCCTCCCACTCACTTCTTTCGAGAGAAACTTCTTCTCTAGAAAGGATCCATTCTTAGCAACGAATATCTTGCCTTCGGATCTGGGATAGAAGCTGTACCCAACAGTTTCCTTTGGGTATCCTATGAAGGCGCATTTCTCCGATTTGGATTCGAGATTATCAGGTTGAAACCTTTTCACATAAGCATCATAGCCCCAAACTTTAAGAAACAACAGCTTAGATTTCTTGCTAAACCACAGTTCATATGGTGTCATCTCAATGGATTTAGATGGTGCCCTATTTAACGTGAATGCAGCTGTCTCTAATGCATAACCCCAAAACGATAGTGATAAATCGGTAAGAGACATCATAAATCGCACCATATCTAATAAAGTATGGTTATGATGTTCGGACACACCATTATGCTGTGGTGTTCCAAGTGGCGTGAGTTGTGAAACTATTCCACATCGTTTCAAATGAAGACCAAACTCGCAACTCAAATATTTGTCTCCACGATCAGATCGTAGAAACTTTATTTTCTTGTTACGATGATTTTCCACTTCACTCTAAAATTCTTTGAGCTTTTCAAATGTTTCAGACTTATGTTTCATCAAGTAGATATACCCATATCTGCTTAAATCATCTGTGAAGGTCAGAAAATAACGATACCCGCCGCGAGCCTCAACACTAATCTGATCACATACATTAGTATGTATTATTTCCAATAAGTCAGTTGCTTGCTCCATTGTTCCGGAGAACGAAGTCTTAGTCATGTTGCCCATGAGGCATGGTTCCCAAGCAGCAAATGATTCATAATAAAGTGATTCCAAAAGCCCATCAGCATGGAGTTTCTTCATGCGCTTTACACCAATATGACCTAAACGGCAGTGCCACATATAAGTTGCACTATCATTATTAACTTTGCATCTTTTGGCTTCAATATTATGAATATCTGTATCACTACGATCGAGATTCAATAAACCATTTATATAAGTGTATGACCATAGAAGGTTTTATTCATGTAAATAGAACAACAATTATTCTTTGACTTAAATGAATAACCGTATTGCAATAAACATGATCCAATCATATTTATGCTCAACACAAACACCAAATAACATTTATTTTAGGTTCAATACTAAACCCGAAGGTAAAGGGAGTGTGCGAAGGTGATCTTATCAACCTTGGAGTCACTTCCAACACACATCGTCACCTTGCCCTTAACTAGTCTCTGTTCATTTTGCAACTCATGTTTTGAGTTACTAATCTTAGCAACTAAACCGGTATCAAATATACTTTTATTCACTAGTAAAGTACACATCAATAACATGTATATCAAATATACTTTTGTTCACTTTGCCATCCTTTTTATCCGCCAAGTATTTCGGGTAGTTCCGTTTCCAGTGACCATTCTCTTTGTAGTAGAAGCACTCAGTTTCAGGGTTAGGTCTAGCTTTGGGCTTCTTCACAGGAGTGGCAACTTGCTTGCCATTCTTCTTGAAGTTCCCTTTCTTTCCCTAGCCCTTTTACTTGAAACTAGTGGTCTTGTCAACCATCAACACTTGACGCTTTTTCTTGATTTCTACCTTCGCCAATTTCAGCATCGCGAAGAGCTTGGGAATCGTTTTCATTATCCCTTGCATATTATAGTTCATCACGAAGTTCTAGTAACTTGGTGATAGTGACTAGAGAACTCTGTCAATCACTATCTTATCTGGAATATTAACTCCCACTTGATTCAAGTGATTGTAGTACTCAGACATTCTGAGCACATGCTCACTAGCTGAGCTATTCTCCTCCATCTTGTAGGCAAAGTACTTGTCAGAGGTCTCATACCTCTTAACACGGGCATGAGTCTGAAATACCAATTTCAGCTATTGGAACATCTCATATGCTCCGTGGCGTTCAAAACGTTTTTGAAGTCCTGGTTCTAAGCCGTAAAGTATGGCGTAATAAACTATCAAGTAGTCATCATACCGAGCTTGTCAAACATTCATAACGTCTGCATCTGCTCCTGTAAAAGGTCCGTCACCTAGCAGTGCATCAAGGACATAATTCTTCTGTGCAGTAATGAGGATAACCCTCAGATCATGGACCTAGTACGCATCATTGCTACTATCATCTTTCAACTTATTTTTCTCTAGGAACATATCAAAAATGAAACAGAGGAGCTATAGCAAGCTATTGATCTACAACATAGATATGCAAAAACTACCAGGACTAAGTTCATGATAAATTAAAGTTCAATTAATCATATTACTTAAGAACTCCCACTTAGATAGACATCCCTCTAATCATCTAAACCATGTCTGATCATCACGTGAGATGGAGTAGTTTTCAATGGTGAACATCACTATGTTGATCATATCTTCTATATGATTCATGCTTGACCTTTCGGTCTCAGTGTTCCGAGGCCATATCTGCATATGCTAGGCTCGTCAAGTTTAACCCAAGTATTTCGCGTGTGCAAAATTGTCTTGCACCCGTTGTATGTGAATGTAGAGCTTATCACACCCGATCATCACGTGGTGTCTCGGCATGATGAACTGTCGCAATGGTGCATACTCAGGGAGAACACTTATACCTTGAAATTTAGTGAGGCACTGGTGCGCGTCGGTCCTAAACAAACGTTTTTTTACCCCTTTCTGCGACAGCATTTGGAACCATCGCCAAGTGAATGTGTGCGATAGGGTGTCCTTCCCACACGACCCAGAAATCGTCAGGGATAGGCCCTCCTGGGACCCAGGCTTGGGCCATGTGCGATCAGGCGAGGCATCAAAATCCAATCATTTCCGTAGGTATGTACATCCCACACGGTCAATCCCAGAAATCATTTCCGTAGGTATGTACATCCCACACGGTAAATCCCAGAAATAATTTCCGTAGGTATGTACATCCCACACGGTGAATCCCAGAAAATCATTTCCATTCATATGTATATCACACAAAGTCAATCCAAGGAATACGTTTCCGTTCTTATGTACATCCCACACAGTCAATCCAGGGAAAACATTTTCGTTCGGATGTACATCCCACATGGTTTTATGTATACGCTTGTATGTGAAAGGTGTAATTATCACACATGCTCTGCCTTGGTTAACTATTTGCTTTCATTAACTACATCACGCACAATTTGATGTAGAAAACTGTGTGGCATTGGGCTATCCATCGCAAGCGCTTTTACTGCTAGAACTGTTTGCAAAGGTCCATGACCGTCTGTTCTATTTTTATTTTTGCCTGTAATTTATTATTCTAATTGGAAATTTTGAAATACGAAACGTGCAATTCAAATTCTCAGCACAATGGTTCAACAATGAATCCATAAATAAAATTGCCAGTACAATATGTTCAACAATTACAGGATTAGGCAACAATTAACTGTGATGAACCACAATATTTAAAGGCGGTAAAGGTGAAGAGACAAGTGTAAATCATTTCGACTGCCAACGGTGTTGAAGAAGCGGAATGCCCATAATGTGCCTTCCTGCATGCCATAGGCACAAACCACTTTTGTCCAACCCCTTGTGACGATTGCCCGCCCATCCTTCACCGCCTTCAGGAAGACTTCTAGAGCATTGTCATGGTAGCATGAATTATATACTTTAAACTTAGTTGCCTCCACTCGGGTCATGTAGTTCACAAGATAATCATCAGTAAACAGCTTCGGAAACCACTGAAAAGAGAAAAATATCAGATACTGATGTCTAATAGAGTAAATTGTTGTGGGCAGGGAAAAAAAGCAACACATTACTTACCATCCTAAATTTCACTGTTGTCTTCGACAAAGTGTAAATAAAGAGCTTAATTCCAATCACCCGTTTCTTTCGCCTAACAATATTTCTTAGTTTCCTCACTCGATGCTTGTTCATGAATATCTCATTGCCCTATACGCAAAAGGGATCAAAGCGTGGATCAGTACCCCTCATATATGTACCTACAAGCAACCAGTAAATGTTAGAAGCTAAACTGAGATTGCACAAATGATGTAAAATACAACTACCTATGTTCCTAAGTACAAGTATTTTTTTGAGATTTCAATATGAACTACATATATATATATATATATATATATATAGAATTATAGATATAGTTTAGATTAGAATCTAGATTCACTCATTTTGCTCCTTATGTGGTCTATATTGGAATCTCTAAAAATACTTATATTTAGGAATAGATGTTGTATAAGACATGGGATGCAGCTAACCTCGATGACAAACAACAACATCGCCCATTGTAGCCCTGTGTAAGTACATGGAAAGCCAATGTTAACTACAACAGGGTTAACATCCACCAAAAATAGCAAATGGTAATAAAACGACATCATCTGTAGTGATATCTTCATTTCAAAAGAGTAGCACGGTAGCAAAGGGGCAGATTAAAAAATGGATACAACTCTTAATTGCAACAGGCTTAACAACATCCTAATTCATGTTTTGTAAGTTTGTAGCAATTGAAATATAACTCTTTAAAAATGGATAGAACTGTTAATTGCAACAGGCTTAATGGCCATTGAAACCGGTACTGATAAAATGCAATTGGCAGAGTTAAACATCACAGGGCAGGTGCTGCCAGAGCAGATAATGGCCCATAAAAAGGTAGGGAAAATAGCTCAAACGTGTTAGGCATGTTTACTACAACATGCTTAATACATCGACAGTACAAAATATAGCCATTAATTGCAACTGGTATTGGTAAGATTGAACTGGTGGGTACATACTTGGTAAGTCCTGAGAGATAGTTGCTGGGGCACTTCATCTTGGCCAGAGCCCGCCCAAAGTCAGCGGCGGCGGAGGCGAGCTGTTCCTCCAGGTCGAAGCGTGGATCAGTGCCACTGACATGTGTACCTACAGGCAACCAGTAAATGGTAGAAGTTAAACTGCAATTGCACAAATGATGTGAAATACTGTAAGACATGTGATGTAGCTAACCGTGACGGCAAACAACAGCATCGGCCGTTATGGCCCTGCGTAAGTACATGGACAAGCATGTTAAGTACAACAGGGTTAGCATCCACCAAAAAAAGCAAATGGGGCAGCATCTCTAGTATATCTTCATTGTGGAGAGTAGCATGGTAGCAAATGGACAGATTAAAAAATGGATACAACTGTTAATTGCAACACGCTTAACAACATCCTAAGTCATGTTTTGTAAGTTTGTAGCCATTGAAATGCAACTGTTTAAAAATGGATTCAAGTGTTAATTGCAACAGGCTTAATATACATTGAAACCGGTACTGATAAAAATGCAATTGGCATAGTTAAACATCACAAGGAAGGTGCTGCCAGAGCAGAGAATGGCCAAGATGTCTATACGAAGGTAGGGAAAGTAGCAAAAATGTGTTAGGCATGTTTACTAGAACATTCTTAATACATCGACCGTACAGAACATAGCCATTAATTGCAACTGGTATTGGTAAGATTGAACTGGTGAGTACATACTTGGTAAGTCCTGAGAGGTAGTTGTTGGGGCACTTCATCTTGGCTAGAGATCGCCCAAAGTCAGTGATGGCGGAGGCGAGCTGTTCCTCCGGGTCAAAGAATGGATCAGTGCCACTGACATGTGTACCTACAGGCAACCAATAAATGGGTAGAAGTTAAACTACAATTGCACAAATTATGTAAATACTGTAAGACATGGGATGCAACTAACCTCGACGGCAAACAAAAGCATCGGCCGTTATGACCCTGCGTAAGTACATGGACAGGCATGTTAAGTGGAACAGGGTTAGCATCCACTAAAAATAGCAAATGGGCAGCATCTCTAGTGATATCCTGAGTCATGTATTGTAAGTTTGTTGCTGGTATTGGTGAAATTAATCTGGACACGGTAATATTTGAACATCACACAGTGTATAGTACTAAAATAAACAAGGCACGAACATGCTTAATACATCAACCGTACAAATCATAGCCGTTGGAAGTGGTATTGGTAAGATTTAGCTGGTCAGATCTTACCTGTAAAGTCCTAGGGGGTAGTCACTGGGGGACTTCATCTGGGCCAGAGCTTGCACCATGTCGGCGGCAACGGTGGAGGCGAGGTGTTCCTCCGGGTCAACACGCACAGCGTCCATCGCGCCATGGACCGCCATCAGCTCCTGGCGGGGGGGGGGGGGATTTGGAGGCATGAGGATGTTTCGCAGGCGCCATTTAAGCAATCAGTCCGGGGACGTGATAGAGATCGGTGGGTTACCTGACTGGATCCAAGCAGAACATAGATGTGGTTGAAGCTGTGGTTATGGCGGCGGCGGTTTGAGATGTCAATAGGGGGAGGCGCGAGGGAGGGGGGATACTAAGGGGAAGGGGATGTGGTTGGAGGAATAAATTCTGAAATCACGTGCCTAATGAAAATTTCGGTCCGAAATTTGAAACTCGGGCGGGGGAAACACACAACGCAGACGAAGCGCGTAAAATACTCGTGTGCGAGAAAAAAGAAAGTTGGCAGATCCCGTCTCCAAAAAAATGTACACGTGTACTTGATTTTTTTCGGTCAATGGTACGCCTGGTTTATTAGGAAATATCGCACAGGTAACTGACTTATGGGTCATTAACGCAAAAAACACAGATGGGTACGACATAGAAACAATGTGTTCTGTGATCTTATAATGATTAACGCAAAAAACACATGGGCACACATGCTAATCAACGCTCAAAGCCCTCAAATGATGCTCTTACTGACATTGTACGTTAATACTACAAACTTAAAGTACTACTGGTAATTTGCTCTAATACTACAAACTTAAACTACTTCTCACATGCTGCCATTAGGGCATGCTGGCCAGACGCCGGCGTTCTCCTTCCTGGCCTTGTAGGCGGCAGCCCACCGTGCCTCGATCTCCGCCAAGCTCTCCCCACCACGGCGTGCGGCCTCTTTTTTCTTGCGGCCGCGGGACTCTCTTTTCTTGACTGCTTTCTGCCTTTTTCGCTCCTTCTGTGCGGCTTTGGCCGCCTCTAGATCCACCACCCATTCGGCCATGATAGCCTCAAAGTCCGCCCATGTAACTGTCTGGCCACCGGCGGTGATGAACTCAGCGCGGCGAGATGCCATCACTTCCTTACCATGTGTGCGGTTGCGGGCGGCGAGGAACGCGGCGCGGCGGGATGCCATCGCTTCCTTACCAGTTACTGTGCGCCGCGGTGCCATGGACGACGCCTGGAGAGAGCTCTGGGACGGAGGGGCCGGGCAGCCGTATAGTGCGGTGGTATTCAAGAGCTCAACCACAAACGACAACAAAAATTTGGCTTCCCTTACAATTTTGCTCGTTCATTATCGCACACGGTTCATCTCTGTTGCTTCCGGAAACAGTGTGCGTTGAGCCTATTGTGTGTTGCGTTATGATTGGCCGGAACCCCAACCACACGGATCACGCGTGTGCACCGTTGGATGCGCCGTGATCGAACGGCAATCCACGTCCCGCACATGACACCCGTGCACCTGTAGCTGGATTGGATTTATATGCGCTAAAGGCCTAGAAAATGCACATAATCCCCTAAATATGGTAAATGAGCCCGGAAAAATGCCAAATTTGAACATGGTGATTTGCAGAGTGTATGTTCGTTGTAGAAAAAAACTCCAGGGCAAAGAACGAAGAAAATTTGGATTCCCCTTCAATCTTGACGATTTACCTTTTAAAAGCATGGAACTTCCTCGGTGATGGTTCGATTTATGAAGGCCGTGCATGACAACATATGCCAAACCTTCTGAAATTTTTACCAAGGCATGGTGAGGTCATACCATGGCACCATGCTAGGCGTCATGTTTTTTAAGCATTTATTTCATTTTTTCTATAGTTTAAAACCCAACAAACAGACATTTGTGGTTGACTATTACCACACATTTCATCAAAATATCTGTCCATTCCTTGTAAAAGGCATGAGAATTTACTAAATGGCACGAGCATGGTTTTCTAGGCCATTCTTGTGGACCCTTTCATGCATCGATTGTTTGAACTTGAATTATGTGCATTAATGCATAGGAAATGCACATAATCCCCTAAATATGGCAAATGAACCCGGAAAAGTGCCAAATTTGAACATGGTGATTTGCAGGTTGTATGCTCATAATAGAAAAAAACTCGTGGACAAAGGACAAAGGAAATCTGGATCCCCCTTCAATCTTGGTGATTTCCCCCTCGAAGCTATGTAACTTCCTCGGTGATGGTTCGATTTATGAAAGGCACGCATCACGACATAAGGAAAACATTCTCCAATTTTTACCAGGGCATGGTGAGGCCATACCATGGCACCACGCCAGGCGTCATGTTTTCCAACCATGTGTTTCATTTTTTGTATAGTTGTTAACCGAGTAAATGACGCGTTTATGGTTGACTATTGCCACACATTTCCTTCAAATATCTGCCCATTCCTTGTAAAAGGCATGAGAATGTGCTAAATAACACGAGCATGGTTTTCTAGACCGTTCTTTTGCACCTTTTCATGCACCGATTGTTCAAATTTGAATTATGTCCATTAATGCCTAGAAAATGCACATAATCCCCTAAATATGGTAAATTATCTCGAGAAAATGTCAAATTTGAACACGTTGCATTTGAGGTGGTATGTTCATTGTTGGAAAAAAACTGAATGACAAACTAGGACGAAAATTAGGAATCCCCTTCAATCTTGGGGATTTTCCCTCTCGAAAGCATGGAACTTCCTCAATGATGGTTCGATTTATGAAGGGCGTGCATGATGACATAAGCCAAACCTTCTCAAATTTTTACCAGGGCATGGTGAGGTCATACCATGGCACCATGCCAGGCGTCATGTTTTTTAAGCATTTATTTCATTTTTTCTATAATTGAAAACCCAACAAACAGACATTTGTGGTTGACTATTGCCACACATTTCATCGAAGTATCTGTCCATTCCTGGTAAAAGGCATGAGAATTTACTAAATGGCACGAGCATGGTTTTCTAGGCCGTTCTTGTGGACCCTTTCATGCATCGATTGTTTGAACTTGAATTATGCGCATTAATGCCTAGGAAATGCACATAATCCCCTAAATATGGCAAATGAACCCGGAAAAGTGCAAAATTTCAACACGGTGATTTGCAGGTTGTATGCTCGTCATAGAAAAAAACTCATGGACAAAGGACAAAGGAAATTTGGATCCCCCTTCAATCTTGGTGATTTCCCCCTCGAAACCATGAAACTTCCTTGAAGGATGGTTCGTTTTATGAAAGGCGCGCATCACGACATAAGGAAAAAATTCTCCAATTTTTACCAGGGCATGGTGAGGCCATACCATGGCACCACACAAGGCGTCATGTTTTCCATCCATGTGTTTCATTTTTTGTATAGGACGAGAATGGTTTTCCAGACCGTTCTTGTGCACCTTTTCATCCACCAATTGTTCGAATTTGAATTATGTGCATAATTAATGCCTAGAAAATGCACACAATCCCCTAAATATGGTAAATGAGTTCGGAAAAATTTCAAATTTGAACACGTTTCATTTGAGGCGGTATGTTGATCGTTGGAAAAAAACTAAATGACAAACTAGGATGGAAATTTGGACCCCCCTTTAATCTTGGTGACTTCCCTCTCGAAAGCATTGAACTTCATCGGTGATGGTTCGATTTATGAAGGGCGCGCATGACGACATAAATCAAACTTTCTCAGCTTTTAAAGAGGGCACGGTGAGGCCACACCATGTCACCATGCCAGCCGTCATGTTTTTCAAGCACACATTTCATTGTTCTATAGTTGATAACCCAGTAAATGACACGTTTGTGGTTGACTATTGCCACGCATTCCATTGATATATCTGCCCATTCCTTGTAAAAGGCTTGAGAAATTACTAAATACCGCGAGTATGGTTTTTCCAGACCGTTCTTGTGCACCCTTTCATGCACCAATTGTTTGAATTTGAATTACATGCATTAATGCCTACAAAATGCACATAATCCCCTAAATATTGTAAATGAACCTGGAAAAGTGTCAAATTTCAACATGGTGATTAGCAGGGTTTATGTTCATCATAGGAAAAAAATTCATGGATGAAGGAGAAAGGAAATTTGGATTCTCATTCAATCTCGGTGATTTACTATCGCACATGATTCATCTTCGTCGCCTATGCGAACCGTGTGTGTTCACTCACACCTGTAAAAGGAAAAGAAAACCCTCGCCCACTTCGTCCCCACTCACTCGCCGTGGACTCCTCTACAACTTTGCACCCTAAACTCGATGGCTGTTAGCGGCGGGCGTAGGTCGCGCTCCAAACGGCACCGGATTTTGCCTCCACCGCTTTCCGCTGCCTATCTGCACCAACATTCTAGACTCTGGTTGACTGGGGTTTTCTACGGGATTGGGACGGGGATTTTCTCATGGAGAAGGTAATAAACTTAATTAGCGAATATTCACTCATTTCTTATCGCAGTCCGTCCATTGCTGTTAATCAACCGGCGGAAATCGCAGTGGAATCATTTTTGTTCTAGCTGATTCGTGGGTGTTCATTCATGTGTGCACAGTGCAAGCACAAATCGGGCAACTGTGGTCGTGGCCAGTCGGAAATGAAGTTCTATCTCACCATTCCGGATGACTTCAGGGAGCACTCAGCATGTTCAATCTGAACCTACCAGCATGGCCTAAATTTGTAAACATATAACGTCTATTGCTACATTATCTATATATTTGCATCAAATCTTTGTTACATTATCTATTTTTAATTCTATATTTTTGTACTTTGCTTACATCTATATATGGATATGTTCTATCAGTTACTCCCATATTTGCATCTTGCTCGGTTATTTCAATATATCTAATTAATGATCTTAATTTTCATTTCAAGTAGTACATCCCTTGCTTTGCAAGAATAGGAGTAGAAGGAAATCTTGGGCTTTACTCTGCTGATGACTCCCAGGATGTCATATTGACAACGCAACATGGATTTACAATGACGGTTAGCGAAAAATTTGATAAAGATGGTCACTCCTATTTTAATGCGGACCTTTGGAGAAAAATGTCTAAGTGTTATGAACTGAAAGCTGGCAATAAAATTCTAGTGCGTGCACCATAGCCTGGTCTAATTAACATGGATGTTTACTTCCCCAATGTCATCAGCCGGCCAAAGTCTGATCGCGGTTAGTGTCCTTTCAACTTTCTCCATGATGTCATATTACTATTTAAGCAACCAATTGATCACTATTTAAGCAACCAATTGTGATATCATATTCTGACTCCGTTCCTAGGTAGTAACAAATTTTGTTTACCAATTTATGCGCACTATATATTCTTTTGCCATGTTCTGAATAAATAATACCTTTCCACCTTTTAAGCAGGATATGTTGGATGCATATGAACGATCTGTACGTCACTAAGCGTACCAAATTTCACTGGAAGGACTTGAAGCATGTCATATACTTTGTTGATAATCTGATAGAGATAGCACAGTGTATGAACGCTGGATTTTGGATGGGATTAATTAGACCTATGGTGCACACACTGAACAAGACCAATTGTGTGCACAAAGCGCTGGTAAAAAGTCTTATTTTAATGTTGATGGTCATAAACTATATAGATCTTCAATGATATGTTGCAATTGTTTTTTATTCTACATGTCAATAGAAATTGCCCCTATAGCCATTCCTGGATCGATTTCCCGGTGTGGTTGAACTACACTTGTGCCTGCTAATAACGCCAAAGTGCTTGCAAGGTACTGCATTTCCCGCAAAAATGGAGGCATTCAAATTAACAAGTTCTCGCTTCTCGTGGAAATGCATCCATATTGGAAAATTGGAGACACTATTTTACTCCTACTCTACCAAGGCACAGGAGGGCTCTTCCTTTTCATTGACTAGATGCCGAGTCGCCGTGATCAAGCTGCTTCCAGTGGATAGTTGTGGTTGTTGGCCCTCAGCCTCTTAAAATGTGCTAGCTATTACTATATATGTTAAGTATGTAGATATGGACCATATGGTTGTTGGCCCTTAGCCTCTTAAAATGTGATAGTTGTTACTATGTTAAGTATGTAGATATGGACCATATGGTTGTCAAAACCGTGTTATGAAGATCCTCCTTTTGTCGAATAGTGTAACCACTATATATATGTTACTCAAATGCTGTTACCCAAGTTCTTAAATTTTCATGGAATGTATTAGTATCGTACACAGTTCATTGAGTTTAAGCGTGTGCCCGATGTCCAGAAGGCATTTGCATGTTAATTGTCCATATTGCAAATTCACACACATGTTCACATAAGGAAACGTATGTGTAACACACTAATCATCAGACATGAGTACTCGCAGACGCAACGTGTGTGATACACCTAGCCACCGCCAGCAACTAGTTTGCATTTTCCAAAGTTTTTTGTACACACAGAATCACACACGAAGTAACTATATTGACCGTCTGTGTTGTAATTTCTCATCGCAAACAGTTCATCCGAGTCGGCTGTTTGCCACGTATCACACACATCTTGTTTACATGACTCGTTTGTGTTCTTTTGGCTCATCGCAAACAGTTCATCAATGTGAACTATATGCTGCATATCACACACATCTTGATAAGTTGAACCATTTTTGTTGTGTTCCCTAATCGAAAACAGTTCGTCTGAGTTAACCGTATGCCATATATCACACACACATTGATATGGCTGCCCGTTTCTGTTGTTCTACCTCATCGCAAACAGTTTGAATGAATTAACTGTGTGTCCTGCATCGCACACACATTGTTATGGCCGCCCGTTTCTATTGCTCTACCTCATCGCAGACAGTTTGAATGGATTAACTGTATGCCCTATATCACACACACAACTAAAATCTTAACCGTGTTTGATGCATCCATCATCGCAAACGTTTTGCACCTTTTTTGATGGTTTTTTACACCATCGTTTGCGATTATTGCATCGCACAAAGTTTCAGCAAAGGGTCTCTGATCGTAGTATCGCGTTAGCAGTCTCCTGCAGTAGTGAGGGGTCATCTTATAATGCTACCGCCGTACTAAGCAAAATAAGATGCATAAAAGATAAACATCATATGCAATCAAAATATGTGACATGATATGGCCATTATCATCTTGTGCCTTTGATCTCCATCTCCAAAGTATCGTCTGTTGGGGAACGCAGTAATATCAAAAAATTCCTATGCACACGCAAGATCATGGTGATGCATAACAATGAGAGGGGAAGAGTGTTGTCCACGTACCCTCATAGACCATAAGCGAAAGCATTATGAAAACACGGTTGATGTAGTCATATGTCTTCACGATCGACCAATCCTAGTACCGAAAGTACGGCACCTCCGCGATCTGCACATGTTCGGCTCGGTGACATCCCACGAACTCACGATCCAGCAGAGTGTCGAGGGAGAGCTTCATCAGCACGACGGTGTGATGACGGTGATGATGATGCTACCGGAACAAGGCTTCGCCTAAGCACCGCTACGATATGACCGAGTTGGATTATGGTGGAGGGGGGCACTGCACACGGCTAAGAGATCAATGATCAACTTGTGTGTCTATGGGGTGCCCCCTCCCTCGTATATAAAGGAGTGGAGGAGGGGGGAGGGTCGGCCCTCTATGGCGTGCCCTGTAGGAGTCCTACTCCCTCCGGGAGTAGGATTCCCCACCCCCTTCCCTAGTTGGACTAGGGGAGAAGGAAGGGGGAGAGAGGGAGGAAGGAAAGGGGGGAGCCGCCCCCTTCCTAGTCCAATTCAGACCAGAGGGGGAGGGGGCGCGTAGCCTGCCCTGGCTGCCTCTCTCGTTCTCTCCACTAAAGCCCATTAGGGCCCAAATACTCCCCGGGGTGTTCCGATAATCCCTCGGTACTCCGGTATATGCCCGAACTCACTCGGAACCTTCCCGATGTCCAAACATAGGCTTCCAATATATCGATCTTTATGTCTCGACCATTTCGAGACTTCTCGTCATGCCTGTGATCACATCCGGGACTCCGAACAGCCTTCCATTCATCAAAACACATAAACTCATAATACTGATCATCACCAAACGTTAAGCATGCGGACCCTACGGGTTTGAGAACTATGTAGGCATGACCGTAACATGTCTCTGGTCAATAACCAATAGCGGAACCTGGATGTTCATATTGGCTCCCACATATTCTACGAAGATCTTTATCGGTCAAACCGCATAACGATATACGTTGCTCCCTTTGTCATCGGTATGTTACTTGCCCGAGATTCGATCATCGGTATCTCAATACCTAGTTCAACACTACAAAAGAAATACACTTCCGTGATGATACGTGTTTGTCATAGTAGGTCGCTTTTTTTGTCATGCATGTACATCCATGACAAATTTATGACAGAATCAAGATAGTCATACCTGTGCTGTCGTAGAAGTGTTCCATGACATTACCAAAATTATCATCACGGAAGTGTCCACTTCCATGACGATAAATCGCGCGTCACAGAAGTGCTTTCGTCAAGGGTGACCGACACGTGGCATCCGCCGTAACGGAACGTCGTTAAGCTATCGGGTCGGGTTTTGGATCCGATAACCCGTTAACAGCCCCGACCAATGGGAAATTTCCACGTGTAAAATTCTTATTGGCTGGACGAAACCCGTGTCAGCTCGTCAGTGGGTCAGATGGGCGCCTATGATATGTCGACACGTGGCACGACCCAAGTTTAAATGGGCCGGCTCAACTGAAGGCCCACAAGATTTTGCGGACCATAATGGGCCGGCCCAGCTAAAGGCCCACAAGATTTTGCGGACCGTAATGGGCTGGCCCAGCTAAAGGCCCATAAGATTTTGCGGGCCATAATGGGCCGGCCCAGGTAAAGGCCCATAATATTTTTGTGTGCCATAATGGGCCGACCCAGGTAAAGCCCATAAGATTCTTGCGGGTCATAATGGGCCAGCCCGGCTAAAGGCCCACGAGATTTCACCGACATTAATGGGCTGGCTCAGCTGTAGGCCCACAAGATTTTGAGGACCCTAGTAGGCCGGCCCATTAACTGGCTGCCATGTTTTGGGCCAAATGCCGGCCCATATTTGATCCGGTCCATTAATGGCCTGCCACACTCCGGGCCTAATAGTGGCCCATATGCGATCCGACCCGTTAAAAGCCTACCACGTTCTGGGCCAAATTACGGCCCAGATCAGGTCCGGCCCTTTAAGAGGCTTTGGGCTCAATTATGGCCCATATTAGATTCGGCCCGTCAACTGGACACTATGCTTTTGGGCCCACTTGCTAAAGGCCCACTTAGTAATTCGGCCTGATATTAGTTTTGGCCTGTTAAGGGCCCGTTTAACATTTCGGCCCTATATTAATTTCGGCCTGTTAAAAGCCCGTCATATAGTTGGGCCTAACTACGGCCCTGTTTGCATCCGGCCTGCTCGCAGCCGATATCTGATTGGGCCAAACAAGGACCGAGACAATTTTGGCCTGTTAAAAGCCCGTGATTTGATTCGCACAATCATGGGCCGAGGTTCATTTCGGGCTGCTGCTTAACTAGTATGAATTAAGAACAAAGCTACTCTATACAATAAAGAAATTACATTATAGTAACTTAGAATAAACCTACACTATACAATAAAGGGTTTAAGGTATATTACATCCACTGGGCATCGAAGTTCGCCACCAGTGATCATAAAGCGCAATGTAGAAGCAGATTACAAAAACTGGGCACCATTGCAGCGTAACAAAATAATACTGAACCGAGACCACTTCCAAGACAGTTCAAGAAAGGTTAGCCTTGCGGGGGAACTGCGGCGCAAGCTGCTGAGCAAGGCTGTGAGACCGGCCTAGCATGTCGGTCATAGCTTCCAGGTGTAGCTGTTTAGCGATGAGGTTCTCATTGGTGTTCTCCGCAATCTTTCTTAGAGATAGGACTTCAAGTCGAAGTTGAGTTGCAGAATGCCTTTCTGCTAGAACTTGGGACTGAAGAAGTCGAACTGATTCAGACAACGAATTCTGTGAGCTTGTCTGACTGTTAGTCTCAAGTAACTTGAACACTGCATCAAGACAAGACTTTGGGGTTGTCTCGCTATCTTCAAGATGTTTTGCCTTCTTTGCTGCAATATATGTTGGGTTTGTCTCACAGCCTTCAGCAGACTTGTGCATGCCATCAGGCATATCACCCTGAAACAAAGCAGAGAGATGACAGGTTTTCCACGTGTATAAACAAAGATGATAACTGTTCTGTCAATTCTATCCAATTTCAAATTAGAAAATAAAGAGTATGTTCAAAATATCAATAGCATAATTTGGCATTGTTCATAATGCGGGGAGCTTCACCACACTACTGGATTACCATGTCAACATAACAAGCATAGATGAAGGGCAAAGAAAATCATTGTATCTATTTTGGATAATGTGCATGGCATGTTGTTCATATCATCAGCCACATCAGTAAGATAAAACAGGAGATGACAAGGTGCAAACGTGGGCTGCTTCACCACACACTGGATTATAGATCCACAAAACAAGCATACATATAGGGAGTATTAAGTAATGTGCATGGTATGAATAAGGAATTTGGTTTTACAAGTAAAACTTAGAACTTACGGTTCTTACGAACATGCATTTTGGTAGAAACAGCAAACTAAACAGCAGTAAACGATAGGGAGTATGAGCAAATTAAACAGCAGTTGAGGATAAAGGCTTTAGAAGGACTGACTTACATTAACAGTTAACACCGGCTTTATAATGCCCTTCTCCATGTCAAGGGAAGGATAACTCAAGAATTTCAGCACAGAATCTTCTTCATAAGCATTGCCTGTACTCTACATTTTGTAGAGAGTAATTATAGATATGATAATACTGGAAGGGATAGAGGATAATGAAGATAAGATGCAGATTGATGCTACATAATCAACTACCAATCCCTGGAAGTACAAGCGTTACAGGACAAAATGTACTGACAAGAGCAATGGGCTACACTTCTGCACTGGCATTGTCTGTGTATTCTACTTGTTGGTAAGATTAAATATAGATCTGATCTTTTTTAGTAAATGGTGGGCGAGGGAGATAAGATGCAGAATGCTACAAAATGAACCAATCCCTCTTCCCATAATACAAGAGTGTTTTGAACACTGGTGTACTGTACAAAACGTTCTTATATTATGGGACGGAGGGAGTAGCTGTTAATGTAAGTACAGTGATAGACCACGTTCAGTCCTTACAAGAGGACTGCAGAGCTAAACCTCTTCAAAAGCATTGGGTTGATTCTAAATTTATGTAAGAGTCCATACGGATCTTATAATGTCCACCAAATGGACGATTACGAGGCTAACATGTGCAGTGATGCTACATAATCAAACAGCTATGAAAGTAAGTATGGTCATACAGGGCAAGAGGTACTCACAAGAGCAATGCAGTGTGCAGTATAGTTGCGAGATTCTGTGGTCCCTTGAGAACGAATGTTCTTCTGCTAACAGTTTTCGTACAAGTGAGACATTAAGGCAAATGCAGAAATGTAGTTCAAATTGTGATGTGATATCATAGACAGTACCTTACGCTGCAGCCGAGACCAATGTGTAACAAGATTATTCCAGTCACCGTCGGATAAATGTAGCACCGGAGACTTTACAGAAATTTCATTCAGAGGCTTGCCATCGAAGTGCGCTTGCCTCAGGTAGGAACGATACTTCATCAACGAGTGCTTGAAAAGCGCAACCAACCCTTGCTCGTCATCACAATCCAGTTTGCGCCTCGCCTATTTAAAAGAATGAAATCTTGTGTCTTCTGTCAGCAGAAACATATGCAGTAATGACCATGAATAACATTAGTACATTACTTACGCGTAAGTTGCGGAGGAAGACTGGAAATTGTTCTGTGTCTGCGGTATAATCTTTCCATGAAGGAAAGATGCGCACAAAGTTCCTGACAACAACATAAGCTTCGTCTTCTAAACTGGGAAGAAATGGAACAGGGGTCCTATTTGCTGCAATTGGGGCTCTCTCTGGTTCGAAAAGGGATTTGGCAACTGGATTTGGTGTACTCTTTGCTGGAATGGGGGTTTTGCGTCGTACAGCTGGTGCTATGTCAACTGGCATAATCATACTGTTTGCTGCAGTTGGGGTCTGCTGAGTTGGGGCATCAGAAATGACCAGTGTAGTAGGGCTAGAGTCTGCTAGAGTTGGGGTATTTTGTGGGTCAGGTGATATTGCAACTACACCTAATGGGCTATTTGATTTATCAGGTGCCACTACCTTTTCCAAATACTTTGCTTGTGCTCCTCCACGATCAGCAATCGCCCTCTTCCTTTTGAACGTCTGATACACAAGAACATCATTTGAATGGATAAATATGGTATGATGACAGATGGAATATGTACTGAAAATGGATAGGCAGGGCGTATTCACATACACGATGTGTAAACTAAGCTAATGGCAGTTCAACAAAGTAGAAGTAATGCAAAGCATCAGTTGCAAGATATGTGCGAGCAATGTAACCTTGGAAAGTTAGAGCAAGTACCTTGATGGGTGAATAAGATAGGGCATCTTCCTCTGACTCCTCCACTAGGGAGCTACATTGACTTAGGTCTCCCTCTAGCTCAGAATCACTGTTAGGATCATATTCTGAGCATGAATCTGTAGGTGGAGAGTGTTTGCATTGCATTGCATCCAGACTTGATTTCAGTCCCTTAATGCCAAGTTTGACAGCCATGGCATTGTTCTGCTTTATTCTTTTCATGCGCGCAAGCTCATAATCATTATGATGCTGTTCAGAATCTGAGATTCATGAAAACATAAAAAGTAGTCAGATTATCTATGGAATGCATTGCGGTTTCAACTCGGAGAGTGTCTCCCTATAAACCCCTGCATATGCAAAGTTCACCTCCCCAACCGTGCTGACCAGACCACACACAGAGATACACACCCGAGCGGCGAACATGCATTTTCGAAACTAATTTAGGAACATTTAGCTGACCAATTAAACAACTCTGTTTTAATAATATCAGATTCGTATTTGAACAACTAAGCTTGTTTAGCTTGATGGGTGGAGCAGTGTTATTATGACACGAAGCACGTATTCTGATCGTATAGTGATCATAAAAGGGGGAAACTCTAAGCATATATTTTTTAGCAAAAGAGGGTTTCCCCTCTGATTTCTATTAAAGAAACCACCACGGAACCAACATGATCAATTAAACCCTAAGCATGATCAATTAAACCGTATTATGGCTGTGCCATGGCAGATTTGAAGCTGCAAACCGGAGAAATGATATTTAGCATCCATTGTTTTCTTCGAACTAAGAACTAAATTCTAAGAGCTGAAAAGAAAGTAGAGTAACCAAGTTAAGATCTATTTTCTGGTTGAGATCAAAAAGTTGAGGAGATATGAAGTACCACCTCTCTTGCGGCGCCGTGTAGGCATCGGGGGTGCGATGGCTGTCGGTGGCGTTGAAGCAGATCTGCGACGATAGACGGGTGCATCAGGGGATAAGTCCCGTTGCGGTGGAAGAGAAGGTCGTGTGAGCGGCCCCGGCAAAGAGGACGACGGCACCGATGAAGCGAGAGGACGCGATGCAAGGCTATTGGTCCGTCGCCGTGGATGAGAAACTTCCATCTCTAGCAGTGGACGACGCGGTCTTGGTAGGCGCTCAGGCATGGTGGAGGACAGTGGCGATGGATGTGGTGGAGGACGGCGGCGATGGATGGGGTGGCGGACGGAGGCTCGTGTGGGAATGGGGTGTTCTAGCGCAGACGGTGTATGAATGGGAAAATGGAGGGAGAGGTACAGGGAACCATGTTTTTGGCACGCGCATGTCTGAAATATGGGAAAGTTACGAACTTATCCCCCGTTTCAAATTTGGACGTCTCGTCAGTTGGGGATAGGACGGTAATCTCGCATCTCCCAAATATTTGCCGATAACTATTTTGGACGAGGAGAGGGTGTTTTTCCGCCCACGGTTGGCGCCACGGTGTATGAATGGGGCTGACAGGTAGGGCGGTTGTGTCACGTCTGATGGTAGTTACACTTCTGCCCCTATTTAAAATATTAGCCTACATCTATTTCGGATGAGGAGAGTTTGTTTTGCCGCCCACCGTGTATGAATGGGGAATGGAGGGAGAAACAGAGGTCTTTCGGACGAGCTTGAATCAAATGAGTTTTGCCGCCCATGTTTGACGCCCACCGTGTCGGAATGGGCTCAAAGGCGGTCGTGTCACGTCTAATTGAAGTTACTAACCTACCCCTATTTAGAGCAGTGGAAATCGGGCCGATGGATTGTCCGTGTAATGGGTAGACAGTAATTTCCATCTCCCAAACACTTGGCTTCGGGCAGCCGATGTGGGAGTGGACATTTTGCTGTTTCTTTCGAATTTTGGGACAATAAGCATCCACGTTTACCCTGGCAACTAAATTCGAATCCATTTTGTATTCCTATATGAATCTTTATAAATCATTCTATGTGTTTTTATATATCTTCAAAAGGACGACAAAGATGTATTCCACTGTCATATATGAATATGGTTTACAAATGCCGATACTCAAATTCAGAAACTAGAATCCAGTTTAAGGTGAATTCGAATATTTGGAACACTTCATGTCCAACTCAAATGTCACACGCAGCATAATGTGTACTCCCATTTAGATATGTACACAAGCGATGTATCAAGATTCAAATACCGAGTCAATCAACCAAGAATGTACGGAACTAACAGACATATAAACACTTATAGAGTATATGGATCAATAATATCAACTAACATACATAAGCCAGGCCGCTGTACTTTTTTTGGCTACAACAACATCCTTTTTTAGCCAGCATCTTGGCCCTTTCCGATGCGTGCCACTTATGGTCCATCTATACTACTATTGCTGAATGCACATTCAGCCCGATTGGCATATTTGTAGGTCTGGCACAACAATCCAAATGAAATGTCTCCGAGTCTTATCAATTAATACAGACTTGTGCTCAAATAAAATTACAAACAAAAAACAAAAAAACAATTATTACATGATCTCTAAAACAAATGGTTTGATTGATTACATGAACAGACAACACAAAGGTTATTCAACTATGGAAAGAACATTTCACCTATGATTTACCAAGTAGGAATTTAATTTCCTTTTTTCCTTCAGGACCTTAACAATCTGGTCAGTCTCAGCTTGCTTCGTTTTGAAATCCACCAAATATTTAATGGTTGTCTTGAGTACTGCTTGTGATTGTGCTGTTTGCTTCCTCAACATGTCAACTTCATCTCTAAGTGCAGAAGCAGAATCTCTTTCTACCACTAGTTTAGCCTCTAGAGCATCAGCAGTTGGCAATTCATAATGCACGATTGGGCCGGTGCCACTGCTGTGGGATGATGCAACGTCCATGGGGACCTCGCTCTTTGATCTTGGGCTAACCTGTTTTGCCATTAAAGTTCCGATTGGATTCAGAAAAGTTGAAGTTAGCAAAACATCTCAACTGGGAGTTATAACAGCAAACCAGTTAAACAAACAAGGAATTAAAGAGTTTCAATTGGATGCTGAAAAGTAGTTATTAACATCATTATAACCCACTATTGCAGCAGCAATGCAGTTCAACAAACAAGTAGATATTTTAAGTTAAGGCAAACAGATAATTCTTAACAGTAAGTATCAAACACATAGATAGGCGCAGTCTACAATATGATTAACAGGCTGTGCCATTTTGTAATCAGTAGCAAACTAAATTAAGCCAAGCAACATAATTGAGCAATTTTGCAATAAGTGGCTAACTAAAATTCTGAGAAGCAGGTAACTGAACTTACGCTAGTTCTTTGTACATGCACACTGCAACTTCTTTTTCGCTTACATGGTTGTATGAAGGAGTCCATAGCATCAATTGCTTGGATACACAGTCCCAATACTTCTTTCTTCCCACACTGCATGGGTAAGTCGAATGGTTAATCTGGTCAGATGGTGCGTCCTTGATATGTTATATGAGGATGTGTAGTCAGACTAGTTGTAGCCAAACACATCACCCTGGCTTTTACTGTATATTTCATGCGATTACTTTTGGCATATCAAGATCTAAGCAATCTACAATAGGATGAAAAGACTAGCATCCTTCACATTACTGGCGAACTCAGTTCATAGAAACAAGCAATTCAACCATTCTGTGGGTAAATCAAAAGCGCCACTGGAATATTTTTCACTATCCAATCATACACGCAAAAAGGGGCGACGCCACCATAGGGGCTGGTATGGGCGGCCCCCTTAGGTGGCTGGAAAGTGTGCACCTAGTTTGAGTAGTCTAGGTTGGCCCACGCTAGTTTTGTTCGTCCCAATGCACGAGCAGGCAATGTAAAAAATGAAGAAAAATGTTTCAATTTGGATGGGCCAATAACATAAGTGCAAGGCAGGCCCTATAGCAGGCTCGCGGCCTAAACGAGCGCCTCCCATATCGATCGACAGCAGGAAAAATCCCAATTCATTCGCTCCAGCCTCCAGTCTGGTTCGCTCCTAACCTAGCCGCCGCTGGACAGACTGACACAACACTTCCTCGCGCCCTCGTTGGAGGGCGGTCGCCTGGCTTCAAGAGAACGGAAGGACAAGAAGATGAAGATCCAACCCTGGGTGTAGCCTGCGTGGGAGGCAGCGGCGGCAGCACAGGCATGGGATCGAGCTTGCGCAAATGGACAGTCGCTAATTGCAAGAGTAGCATGCGCAACGAGCAGGTACATCACATCCCTAATTATATCTAATTCAACTCTTCAATTTCTGGCCAATAGTTAAACCTGACGGTGTTGTAAAACTGCTTGTATGTAGGGAATCTATGAGAAAATGAAACCAATTTCTACTTATTTTATAACTCCCCCAATCAATATTGAACTGACTGAATCTGATGTATCTAATCAAGTTTCCGGTGCAAACATACAAGCTCATGTTGTTCTTGAGCCTGAAGTGTCTAATGAACAGACTGCTAATGAAGGATTTGATGCAAACATTTTACATGCTCCTGGTGATGAACATATAGTGTCTAATGAGGGATCTAATGCAAGAATTTTGCAAGCTCATTGAAGGATTTAGTGTCTAATGATGATCTACTATGTTGAGAGAGACAGAGATTTGCAGGCATTGATGACAAGCAAATTATAGTGCATTTTCATAGCTTGAGGAAACGTCGAGGCCATCTACCAGAAAGTCCCCGCATCATGACAACATAGCATAAATACTTTTCTAATCTGTTGCTTGAAACTATTGGCATACTTGTGCATGATAGATATATTGATATGCAGTTTGCGCACTGGTTATACATGCAATTACACTTCGATATTTTCAGCCAGAGAACGAATAATTCAAGCAGGTACATACCATGTTTGTAGTCCTTGTACACCATGTTGCATTTTGTGTTTTTTGGTGCTTGCATCTTTTAGTGTTTATAATCTGAACTACTTTGGTTCATTAGCTGGTTTTCAAAGTGCATGTAGCTTCACATTTCTCAAGTTATGTTGATTTCCGGAGTGCAAGTGCCTTCATATTTTTTTAAGTTAAATGTTCGCCCCTGGTAACTTGAATTCGTGGATCAGCCACTGCACACAAATCATACACGAATGCCAGTACGAATTAAATGAAATGCAGGGACTTACGCTAGCTCGTTGTACAGGCTCACTGCAGCTCTGCTTGCACTTGGGATGTTCCATGTACAAGTCCATGTTACCACTTGCTTGGATGTGCAGGCCTTGTTCTCCTTGCATCCCCCTATGCATTTTTGACACGGCGAATGGTTGATCAAATAAGAGGAATCGACCTTGATGTTGTACCGGAGGACATATACTTACAAGGTTATACGGGTGTGCAAGATGTGTACCAAATCCCGTAGCGCCGTCATGCTTCGCTAAACTATGGATTTGCTTGTTTCAGATGATATCTCCAGAAGAAATAAGAGTTAAGGTCAGAGTTGCATAGGCGTGTAAGCTAAGAGAGCAGTGAAAGGATATCCAAACATCATCGGAACAGTGCACAAGGGAGTGATGTGTGGATACCTAGTTCAGGCCGGCGTTTGGACATGCTCGCCTAGCTAGAGTGTGGGTCACTTCAGAGCCGTTGAGGGTGATGCCCTGGCGTTGGCTGGCCGCGCATGGATGCAGATATTGAGTGGCAGCGGAGCGCTACGATGCGGTGGACGAGACCGTTGGTGAAGCCCCAACGGCCTCGGGGGGCGGAGGTGCGACGATGTGCTCGGTGAAGTAGCCCTGGTGAGCTGGGAGACGGTGTCGGTGAAGCGCACCTGATGCGGTGGAACTCGGTGTCTGTGAGGCACGTCGGTTGCGGCGGCCGACGTTGTCGGTGGACCACCCAATGCGGTGGACGAGGGCGTAGATGAGGTAGCTCCGGTGCGGTGGTGAAGCGCGACCGTCGTCTTCGTCGTCGTCGTCCGGCACAGAGGTGGGGAACGATGGGGAAAGAGACGAGATGAGGGGCGATTCGAGGGTTGGCGGCAAATTAGGGATTTGAGCAATCTGGGCGCGGAAGGGGACGGTGGAGAAGAGAGATTTTGCAGGGCTGGAATTGGGGCCGCCAGATATTTCAATCCGAAACGTGGAAGCGCGAACTTATATTGTCGTCGTCCTTTTTGGGGGGGGGGAGGGGGTGGGTGGCTGGGTGCTACGCGTCCGTCCGACACATGCGACCACCCCAACAGGACTATGCTTAGGTGCCTTAAGGCACCTACCTTTGTGTCCATGACATATGGGCCCAACAGGTGGCTGGCCCACATGTTAGTGACGCAAAGGCAGTTGCCTTTAAGGCACCGAAGCAGCGTCCACAACGACACGACCCTGGTTTGCCTGGTGCGCCTACATTTGAGAATGCAAATGAATCTTCTTTCATTTGCAAACGAATCTGTATGTATTACCATGCCCGTGTTTTCCTTGCAATAATTAGTCATTCAAAACTAGATACTCCATCCGTTCACTTTTGTAAGTCGTTTCAAACAAGTTAAAATGAACTATTTTGCACATTGTTTGAAATGTCTTCAAGGTCTTATAAAAGTGAACAGAGGGAGTACTATAAATTAATAAATGAGGAGTTATTTGAAAAAAAAAATCAAAACGGTACCCACGCTAACGTGGATTAGAGTGTGTCCCACATAATTAGTTATTTGAATTAGAGTGTTTGTCACGTAGTTAGTTATTTGTATTAGAGTGTGTGTCACGTAGCGATCTCCAATTCTAACGTGGATTTCGCATTTCACTGTATCCACGCTACTTTTTTAACACAAATGCATATGTATATGATGAACACCATGGTAGTGAGAAAACTTTTGGATGGATTGAAACATATGACCTACAAAATAGCACAACAAACTGAGTCAATGTCAACTTTTCGGAACTTAGTATGGCACGAATTCGAAATAATTACCCGTATGCCTGCTCCTCGGTTCAAATCTTACAATGTACACCGAATTGAAACATCGATATTAAGTCTCGTACTATGTACATTCAAATGTTGTTTTTAGCCCCCCCCCCCGCACAAACGCTACATACTTCCTGTATCGGTCAATCTTCCTCTCCTAACCACCTTAGGAAGCTATCGGTTTCCAACACACGTTCATTCTTTCTCTCCATGTTTCAATCTCTAAGTCTCTCAACTACACAACCCCCTTTTCCACTCTGTTACCAAATGTATTTACCTCACACACCCGCCATTGCACCCGATGCCGAGCTCTCTCTCCCCCCTCTCCCTCTCGCCCTCTTGCGCTAAATACATGCATTGCCTATCTAGCCCCCAACCTCTCATGCATGCGCACGCACGCACGTTGTATATCTAGGTCACTCCCTCGAGACTGTCTCACTCTTTCTTCCGCACGGCGGGCCACACTTGCTCAATCTCTCTCTATTTATCCGAGTCTCGTTTAACCTCGTTTTCTTTCACACACAAATGATATATCTCCCTGTTCGGGCCTCGATCGACACACTCTATACTCTCTCACGCAAATTGTCTATCTAGGTCAGCCCATCCAAGCCGCCACCACTCTTTCGACCTCATGGCGGGCCATGCTCACTCAATCTCTCTCTCTCTCTCTCTCCGTATGTCTCGATTGACCTCGCTCTTTCTCGAACAAAAACAATATATCACCATGTTTGAGCCCAATTTGACCTATTCACATTGTATACTCTCTCACGCACATCGTCTATCTAGGTCACTCTCTCCAACCCGTCTTACTCTTTTGATCGCACGGCGACCCTATGTGATCGGTTGACCTTGCTTCCTCCCACGCACAAAATATATCTACACGTCTTCACTTACTGGTGGGTTCCATGTGTGCTCTCTCTCTCTCTCTCCTCCCCTTCTGCGTTTAGACGCACGGGCAAACAGGAAGAACTCGCGGGCGATGTTGCCGTTGACCATATCTGGACGCGTTCACAAGTCACGGCACTAGTTTCACGTACTAGCAGCACTAGTCAGTGTGTACGTGCAATGCACGTTAATTTGGATGTATATTAAGTGCGTGCGGATATTAACTACTAGGATATTATTTGCATGTTGTCATGTGATTAGCACTTTTTTTGGCATGAAATTAACTGCACGCTAAACATGTTGAGCACTCGACATTGAAGAAGTCTAGGTCGTTGGATGACAAGGAATACATGTGGCTTGATGACGTTTTATATTTAATTTGATACGGATCTAGAAGAACATTCAATTGATCAAACCATACATTTCGTTCAGTCTGACTCCGACTTTAAATTATACGACGATTGATATAAAATAAACAAAAATGATAAACGTTCGGATTTTAAGCATGGCAATGTGTCGTGGTTTTGTCACGGCAGATGTCCTCGTGAAAGGACTTAGTCGTGGAGCCATCGCAACGGGTTAGCTTGAAGAGGTTAAAGCGGACACAGGGACGCAAGAGAGTTTATACTAGTTCGGCTCCTTCGATGAAGGTAAAAGCCTATGTCTAGTTGTGATGGAATTGATGGGGTTTCGATGACTAGGGAGCAAACAAGCTTCACCTAAGTCTCGAGTTGTTGCTTGTTGTCCTTGAACCGCCGCCGGGTCGTCCCCTTATATACATGGGTGACGCCCGTCGGTTTACAGAGTCCCAACACCGGCTCATATACGTGTTTGGTTTGGTCTCTACTTATTCCTAACTTACAATACAAGTTTACATACCGACGCCGGTTTATGGCTACAGGCCTTAAACTGATCATGGGCTTTAAGCCCTCATCTACCTTCATGGGCTTTAACATACTTAACTATTGATGAAGTTAACCCGGCCTAGATAGGCTGGTTTACGCCCAGTAGTAATAACCCCAACACAATCCGAACGTTTTTCATGGCAAATTTAGATTACGCGGCGGCGGCGGGGGCGTCTCGCAGTGGGAAGCGGCTCCTCTGCCGTGCTCTATGTGTCGTCGGGCCACTGACCGACGGCGACGGTGGCGTCTTGTGCCGTTGTTGGCGTACTCCTGGATGTTGGCCTAGCTTCAAGGAAGGCCAAAATGTTCTGGACTTCGGAGCAAGTCGACTGGCGGGAGGAGGCGACTGGCGTTGGTGCAAGAAAGCGGTCGACGGCGGCCATCCATGCCGCTGAGGGGGGCACTGGCACCCGCGCGGGGACATGTGCTGTCAATGGCGCGGCGGAGACATTCATGTGCATGGGCACCGACACGGGTGCGCATGTCAGTGCACGCGCAGGCACAGGCGCTGGCAGGTGCACGGGCACCGGCACGGGCGTGCGCGTCAGTGCATGCGCAGGCGCATGCGCTGGCAGGTGCACGGGCGCGTGAAAGTCGTCGGGCACCTCGTGGAACCCCGTGGGATCAAGCTCGGCGACAATGTGCGGCTCCCAGCCCATCAATGCCACGGGGATGGGCGCTGGCACAGTCGGGGCGATGGGAGCCGGAACGGGAGCGGGGACAGGCGCGGCGTCTTCCCGCAAGGCCAGTTCAAGCTCGTCCCAAAGCGCCTTATGTTCTTGAGACTCCGGCTGGGTGTCTTCCTCAGGAAACTGAAAGACTAAGGGCAGACCATCGTGATGCGGCATGGCGTACGTTTAGGTCACGCTAGTTGGAGGTAGACGACAGGAGAATCGGAGAGGAAGAGAGAAGATTGTAGCGATACTACCTCCTTTCCGGTTTATAAGGCTCAATTCAAAAATCTCACCAACCAAGGTAGATGGTGAGTGGTGGAATACTTTTTGTAGTTTGTAAAAGCACCCAATTAATGCTCTTGTTTTTCTCAAAAAATATGTTTACCAATGCATTAATTGCAATGCATGCATGCATAAATTACATGCATTGGTCAATTTTCTCTCAATACTTGCATGCAATGATTTAATTTACCTTGGAATCTGAACATGTGATGGGAAACAACAAAATTTAGCCTTATAAAATGGAAAAACTAATATTTTGAGATAAGCCCTATAAACCGGAAAGGAGGGAGTACCCGGTAGTGCGGGGTTGATTTTAAACTGCGGCACCGGCGACATTAAAAGTGGGAGCAGTTGGGACGATGGTGGGCGGTGGAGCCTGGTCAAAGGGCTCGCCTCCCGGTGAGCCTGCACAACGGTCTGCTCGCACGCCTCCCTGACAGCCGGCGCAGCGGTCTGCTCGCACGCCTCCCGTCGACTCACACGCTTGCTCGGACTGCACCTGCCGATTGCCGATGAGAAGCGGGGACTCCTGGCAGCACGTAAACGCCCATGGTTTCAATAGTGAAACCGTTCGCCTTAACGTGACAGGTCTTTCTTCCAAAATACATTGGCTCTTCATTTGTGCAACTTGTCATAAGCAGCTTGTCTCAAATTTAAGAAAACACTTACGAAGTAATATTTGTGCCATATCACGTGACCATGCTTAGTTTCACGAATTTGTGCTCACTTTTGGATTTTCAGAAATTTAAGATCCAGGATTCGAAACAATATCATAACCTGCATCATGCAATAAATTTTCAAGCCGTACATCTGTCCTGTTGTATTTCTTAAGAAAGGATTTGGTCAAACATTTTGCTTAGTTAGACTTCAGACAAGTTATATATGCAGAGTAAAAGGATAATCCCTCCTTACCAGTGCATTGCTTGATATATTAACTCAAGTACTAGGCATGAACAAACGGGCTCAATTATGTGCTCATCCCGGTGTAGTAGTAGTAGTAGTAGTACTAGGCAATGCAGTTGACGGGTGACCTTGACGAGCGGCGACCGAGGGAATTGAACCATGCTCGGCACGGTAGGTAACGTTGTCTAGTTACTAAAGCATCCCTCCGTTGTTCATCGGTAGTCATTATGGACAGGGGACATGAGGGGAATTTCCTAGGGCTGGAATTTTGGCCGCCAGATATTTCGACTTGAAACGCTGAGGCTCGACTGGTTGGGGTAATGGGGTTGCCTAATGTGCGTACCACGCACGCCACTGAAGGACACGAGCCCGCTTTTTTTAGGATCAACATGAGCCAAGGTCTGGCTGGTACGCTGTTGGGTCCTATCATTCGCGAATACGAAAGGAACCTTTTAAATTGCCGAACAAATCTATGTGTATTACAATACCCATATTTTCCTTGCAAATACTAATCTCAACGTGGTAATTGATTTATGACGAGTTGTTGAATTAGAGTGAGTTTGTGATATAGTGATCTCAACGTGGATTTCACATTTCATGGTATCCCTAGTAAGTTTTCCAATGCAGATTCAAATTTAAAAGATGAACAACATGGAGGTGAGAAAACTTTGTATGTATCAAGCATATGACCACACACACACACACACACATAGAGAGAGACACACACGCACGAACACAACAACAATCCAATAAGTATAGTGCATCTATTTTTCCAAACCATGCATGTATGACACGAATTCAAAAATACTCCTTCTATTCCTAAATATTATTCTTTTAGAGAGTTCAACAAGTGACTACATATGGAGCAAAAATGAGTGAATCTAGACTCTAAAATATGTCTATATACATCCGTATGTGCCAGTCCATTTGAAGGCTCTAAAAAGACTAATATTTGGGAACGAAGGGAGTAAAATGTAAGACATCCATGGTCCTCAGTTCAATATTTAAAATGAACATGAAACTGAAACATGAATATTAAGTCTATTACAACAGTACATGCAAATGTTCTGTTTAGGCGGAGCTATGATTGTCGGGGGTCAACCCTCGACCTTAGATAAAATTGTGGAGCTCTGTTTAGGGTTGTTTAGATTATATTTGTCCCCACCCTCCCAGCCACCGATTGGTTGTGCACCCCCACCCCTCCTCCCCGGGAGAATATCATGTGCCCCCCATACCTTAGATGCTATATGCCGATACGAGTTGCTTGGAGCTTGTAGATATGAGATATAGCAGCTCACATGATGTGTCTTAATATTTCTGCAGGAAACCTTGATGAGTTTGAGAATTGCACACAATTTGTACAAAAACTACTTAGATGCCCTTTGATCCCATATCCAACGACCTCGAAGCTCGTATCACCGTAGCATCTAAGATGAAGGAGGACATCATATTCTCCTGTATGTAAGAATATCATGTGCTACCACACCTTAGATGCTTTGGTGCTACAAGCTCTTCGGAGGCGTTGGATTTGTGACCCAACACCTCCTCGGTGGTTCGAATGGTTTTTTGTAGAAAAGCCCCAAAAGAGTTTGGCCACTGGTTACAAGCACAAAGACTGCCTAGATGCCGTTGGATCTCAGATCAAACGACCTCCAAGCTCGTATCATCGTAGCATCCAAGTTGCGATAGCACCTTATGTTTTCTCGCACGGGAGAGTATGAGGTGCTCCCGCACCGTAGATTCTATGGTGATACGAGTTCACTGAGATCTAATGGCCCACAATAGGAGGTTTGAATGTTTTTTGCAATATACGGCTGATAGAGTTTGGGAAATGCGCAGAAAGTACAAGCACTACGCATGTGCCATCTGATCACTGATCATACGACCTAGATGCTCATATCACCATAGCGGGTAATTAAGCTAAGGGGTGAGCACCGGGGAGCCGTTGGATCGAAGATGCAGCGGCACACACGAGGCCTGAATGTTTTATTTGCAAAAAAACCTTTGGAGAGTTTGGAAATTGCGCATAATTATAAAGACTACTCCCAAGCCATTGGATCTCACTTCCAACAGTGTAAAAACTCGTATCACCATAGTATCTAAGCTGCGGGGTGGATGTGATATTCTATGCTGCTGTCATTTTTGTTCGTAAACTTGCAAAATACATGTAACTCATGCCGTTACTTGTCTAACCGCGCAAAGTGTTTGTTCAAAAAAACCATCCTACACTGAAATATCGGAACAACACACGGGGGTCCCACTTGTCATTAATCAAATTTGGACCTAAAACTAACAAATTTGAAAGACGATATTCGAACTGGCAACCCGGACTACAAAGCGTAAGTTGATAGCCTGAAAAAACGAACGGTTGTTGGCTTTGTCCCATAACTTGATTTTATTTATACAGTACTTTCGTTGAGTAGAGTAGAGGGAGTGCCTCGTCAACACGTGCATGACCGTTGTCTCACTTACTGGTGGGTCCTAGGTCTGCGATCTCAATCTCTCTTCTCTCCTTCGTCTAACCTTTGCACGGGCGGACATGAAGAGCGGTGCTAGCTTGCCGTGGTGTTATTACAACTAAAAAAAGCTTGGAAAATAGAAGAATCGCCTAGAACAAGAGACATTGTGGCTGGTCGAGACGGAGCTAACCACATCTATCCTCCGTGCCACGTTTGCATGATGAAGCTGTGTGGCTAGTGGGGTGTTTTCGACCGACTGGCTAGGTCCCGAGGTCGAACCGTAGGTACTACATCTGATACAGTATATTTTTACATGCACATTTTTCCTCCGTGCCGAGATGTGGCACACCCTACAGCGCGGTTTCGGGGTCCTCCCAGGTGGTGCACGCATATATTCTTCCTGACGTGGGACGCCCTACCGCGCATTTTCTGGGTCCTCCTCGGTCGTAGCGCTGAAGCAAGTAAATGAGTCGTCAAATCACGAAAGACCACCTTTCCCGTCGAGTACATCAGTGAAGCATGATGGCTAGCTAGTTGGGCTAGTTCGACCGATTAGCTAGGCCGCGGCCACATTTGTTTTTTCACCCCTTTTTTTATCTACTTGCCAGCAGGTAAATATAAATATCCACCGCGGCGTTGCTCTGGTGTTTGGGTGCGGTATGATTTTTATTTTTTTTATTGACGGGAGCTGGCGCGGCAGGATTTTTAATTTTTTGATTGACGGGAGCAGGCGTGGCAGCAATTAGTCACGATGACTCCGCCTGTAAAAACCCACCGCTCCCTGATGTGAGAAGTCATCGATTGGTGTTTTACCGTGGTGAAAACCAAAAGATTCCCCGCTCCCTCCGCCTTCCCGTAGATTGCATTGCCTTTCAGCGGTTTCGCCCCCTTTGCTTCCTCTCCCCATTGCTTGTACCTAGTGCCATGGCGGCGCAGCAGATCATGGAGTCCAAGGTGAGGCTCCTGACACAGGAGCTCCATGCCAAGGATGCGGAGCTCAGGGCCAAGGACGTGGAGCTCCGTGAGCTCAAGGAGGAGAGGAGTGCCATGCTCCTCCGTTATGTGCGGGAGTTCATGGAGCTTCAAAAGCGGCAGGCGTCCACCACAAAGATGCTCGAGGCGTCGGCGGCGTTGCTGCAGAAAGCGGGATATACGATAGGCCATCGGGGGACCCGGCTAGAGCGCCAGCGTGCTGATCGTGACGAGGTCCAGGATCGCCTCAGCCACTTGGTGAACCAAGTTGCCACGCACGTGTTGCGGCTGCGCGATGCCTACCATCATGCCAGTGCGATGATGCCGGCCGTCAGGCTAAACCTATTCGACCACCCGGTCGACTTCAACGAGCTACGACTTCCTGACCTGGTCTCCTTCTTCACCTATATCTCCGAGGAGCTAAGCCGTCTCCGCACGATGGTGGGGGCTAAGCTGGACAAGGGGGGGTTGCGGGCTGCCGTCGCCGTTGCCGGGCGAATCCTTTCAGGGCTCTGTCACCGGAATCCATTTGTGCCATTGGACACCGTCTTTGACGAGCTGGCTCCCATCGACCGGGAGCGGGCTCTATGGGCGGTTGCACCCTGCATCACCAACGTCGTGCGCCTCGAGAAGCAGAGGGACTTCGGTGGTGTTTAGGCGCCCTCTGCATGGGCATGTCCATGTCTCGGTGCAACATGACCGTTGGATCAAACTCAGACGGTGCAGATCAGTCACTGTAGCACAAAGCGTGTGGGTGTGTTTGGTTGCATTCTCATCTCAATATAGTTGTTTCCTCTTCATGTATTTGTTACATATAGGAGTAGTTGACATGCGCACAACATCATTTGTTATCGTCATATCTTACTACATTAGCAACAAGATTGTGTAGTACTGACGTATGAACCACTGCACATGCCTAGTAGTAGGAGCACTGTGTATGTTCAAGTGGCTGTCGTGTTTCGCACTCCTCCGTCGTAAGAGTGGAAACACTTGCTGTAATCATTTTTTCTTTTGAAAAACAGTGGGCACGCTCTACCGTGCGGATCCTCCTCCAGCCATGCACTAAATTACTCACTTTCGCCGACGTGTGGGACAGCCAGCATCGAGGTCCACTAGCCATGCACTAAATTACTCCGTAGTAGAGTGACGGTAGACTACGCCGATCGAAGCGCCGCAGTAATGCCCAATGAGCCGTCAAATCACAAACCCTCCTCCTTTCTAGCAGTAAGTTGGACGGACGAAGCAACCATCATTTCACTCTTCTCTCTCAGCTTCCTCTCTACCCAACCCTCGCTTCTGCCTCATCTTGTTCCTCATTTCTTCAAGAAAACCCTGACCTGCTTCTGCCATTGTTCTTCTCTCCCAAAGAAGGAAAGGTGAGCGCATCAATGGTGTTGATTCTTGCCAAGGCCCGGTCTTGCAACCCCGAGACTGATCCTATAACTCCCTCTCTTTTCTTCTTTTGGGTTTGTGATTATGGTTTATTTTCTTTTATTTCTATTTGACAGTTTCTTGATGGACGCTGGAGCATCGGCCGAAGTGATGTCTATGGCTCCGGCCAAAACCGTCGAGGCTCATGGTACGAAGAAGTGTGAGCACCCCGCCGAGACTACCGTAGACAAGCTCAAAGCCATCGCCCTGTCCAAGCCCCCCTCTCCGGGATCCCTCATTAAGCAAGTCCAGGTAATATCTCTTCTTAACGATCTTTTTCTTGATCTTGATCGTGTTTTTTCATCTAACACGTAGTACTAGTACTAGTAGTACAACTTTCTGGGTGATCTTGCATGTGATTTTTGTGTGCCAAATGACGGTTCTAAATTCCTCTTTTGACCAAAAACATGCGAGAGGTTGACACTGATTTCTTATAGATTACTTTCAACTACTCCCTCTGTTCCAAATTTCTTGTCTTAGATTTGTCTAGATACAAATGTATCTAATACTAAAATGTGACTTGATACATCCGTATCTAGACAAATCTAAGACAAGAATTTTGGGACGGAGGGAGTACTTTATGAACATCAATGCTACCTTTTAAGAGGGTATATTTGCCTCAGTAACTTGTGTTATGGATTTTGCATGTAATCCTTCTGCTCTCATGCCTTTGAAGACATGTTCTAGTGTCTTTGTTCACTCATTTCTGTGCGTATACGTAGTCATATATGGAGTATAATATCGAAAATCATCTTATATTTCTGAACGGAGGTAGTAATGAAATATGGTTTTTGTTTGAATTAGAACCAGGTCCGCGGTGGAGATGAAGTTCTCAAAGTCATGCCGTGTGAACTGGGAGACCTGATGATGAGTTCTACTACTGAACTATCCAGCTGTTGTGTCCTTGTTGCCATGTGTCCTGAACTAGTGTTTTCCTGTAGCATTGTTGTCAGGCGTGTTCTCGAGGCTGTACTTTACCACAACAATTTCCTGGCTGTGCCTTCGATTATGAAGGGTGTGGTTCTTGTAAAGCTTCCCAACAAATCTGATGCGGCCTGTCTTCATCATCATGTTTATGAGTGGAAAGACCACTCTGTTAGGTTCTCCAAGGTTGACAAGATGGTGATGGTGCGTGTAGACATCTCACACGAAGTCCATGGCCTAGTCAGTTATGCGGGGTTCATCCCGTAGGTCGGTGGCAAGAAATAGTCTGTAGAGTTTAGTTAGTGCAACTTTGCTTGTCTGTAGTAAGTACTATTGTTCAGTACTTGATTTGTGTTTGTGAACCCTGTATTGTTTATTAGTACTGCTGCTTTTGGTGTGTGGTCAGTCCTAAGAACGGTCTATGTTAATGTCTGTCCACTCAATTCAGTCTATATATTTTGAAGTATCCAGATCATATTTTTTGTGAGGACGGTTTATCAATTATGGTTACACTCCAATATATGTATGCATTGCAGGGTTAATCGCACCCACCAGGATTTCCAGTCCCATGGATGTTCGGTCCATACGATTTGTCACGACCTTTGGACTGTCCTGCTTGTGGGAGTAGGCAGGGCCCCCTGCATGCCACGCGTAGTTGGACGATCAATCTTCTGTTTAGTACTTCAACATAGTGATTTCCTGGTAAGGATTCACTCGTGTCACATCAAGTAAATCTTATTGATTTACTGTCTAAATCTTATTGATTTAATGTCATGTTTTCTTTCTTTTCCTACAATTTTACGATGCAGGTTTTGCCATGTGACATTCATCACAGAATAAACCGTTTGGTTTGCTCTATGATGGCTATTTTTGCAGTTTTCACTTCTTATGTCCTGTCAGTAACGAAGGCACTGTCCATCACTTATATTACTGGAAAAAATAGATCAGTCTGTTGTCTGAGTACAAGCTGAATCCCTATGATGAACTGCAGTTTGGTTTAACAAAAACGCCACAATTAGTCCTTCTCGTGTTTAAAAGAAATGAAGAAAAAACTGGATCACGGTCACGGATACTATTCAAGTTAGAAAGCAGATCATAGCAGACCAGACACGATCGCCACTGTCTCGCACAGATCGAGCACCGGCAGTTGCTCTAGCACTGACAGCGGTAGCAGCTCAGTCTGATCTAGCTGAGGATTGGGCACCGACCGCGTCAGCGGATCAGTCTGATCTACCGGAGGATCGGGCATCGACACCAGCACCTGCTCCGACACCGGCACCAGCTCTACAAGGAGCACCATCTCTGGCAGCAGTAGCGGCTTCGGCACCTGCACCAACACTTGCACTTGCATCTGCTCCGGCCCGTGCAGTTGCACCGGCAACAGACTGGGCTGCAATTCGCACTTCATATACCAAAGTCCTTACAAAAACCGACATGTCCACCTTCTTGGTAAGCATTGGCCGCCCAAGTGCTTCGTTCTTTTTTCCTTCCATGTTGTTTCACATGATTCACCGTGTTGATCTAACTGTTTGGGTATGTCTTCTTGTTTGCAAACAGAGAATTCCTAGAGCAACGAGGGAGTCGTTCAACAATCCGGGCGACCGCGGCCAAGTTTCTCTTACCATGCGCAGCCTTGGTGTGAATGAACCTGCTCAATATACCGTAAGTACAAAGGATGGTCGCATGATGATTGATGCTAAAGGATGGTCAAGGTTCAAATCTAAATCATATCTTGCGGTAGGGGATGATGTCAAAATCGAACTTTCTCGGCAAGGAGAGCTGGTCCAAATCAACTTTGAAATTAGCAGCACGCAACTACTGAACTGATCTATCCTCCGAGAGATTTTGATGTAATAATCTGGCATGGTGAAACAAGTGTCTTGTGTGTATAAGTAGTACGGCAGTATTATTTATCACATGGTATATCATTGATTGAATTGCAACTCTGATTGCTGGTTAGGAACTGTCATTCGATTTCATTCCAACAGCTGCCGTGCTTTATTCAATTTTGTGTATTCGCCTTGCGACAACATCTAAAACTAGCGCCGTACCGATCGCTTGCAATATGAAAAGCGCTGAGGTAGAACACATGGGCCCCCAAACATGCAGGGTTGGCCTGCGGCCCAAAGTCCAGAACCGTGAGCCTATCTGAGTATTATATTCTCAGCTGAACCCCCATAAAAAAAGCTGAACCCCCATAATGCCCGTGGGTTGCAGAGGGAGTATATTTCTCGGCAAGGTGAGCCTGTGATATAAAAGATTTGTATATTTCTTTACAGAGGGAGTATCTCTCTGTCAAAATATATATTTATGTGTAACTAGTTACTCCTGTCTTTCTACTTCCTTTCGCTGATATGTGGGGCAACTGGCAACGGGGTCCACGTGCCATATGCACAAATTAGAGTGCACAACTTCACGGTAGACACACCTCGGTCGTAGCACCACAGTAATGCCCAATGAGCCATCAAATCACAACCCCCCTTTCCAGCTTTAGCAGTAAGCTGGACGGACGAAACGACAATATTTCACTGGGCCTGAATCCCCTTCTCCCTCATCTGCTTGTTCAGAGAAAACCCCCTCTCGGCGATTGCATAGGGTTTTCTCATGGAGAACCAGGTACGAATTCTTCATCCATCCCTTATAAACCCAAGTCCCTTGGTCGCAGGTAATCCTAGGATGGCAGCCACCGCCGTTGATGCATTTTTCTTCCTACTGAATCTAGTGTGTTTCATTTGCAGTGCCCAAAGTGCGAGTACCCTACAGGGTTCTGCGCCCTCGACGAGACGCCACACTTGTTCCTTCTCATCCTAACATAGAATTTTGAAATGCGCATAGTATGTTCCTAGAATCCTCTTTTCTATCCGGGAGGGTGGGGTTTTATTGAACATGCTGTGTTCTCATATTATTTTTCCTGCAGTGTATTATTTGCTCTGCCAGAACACATGTACTCAAGTTGCTCGGCCTTGCCATAACTGAATACACTAGTTTAACGGTCACAGTGAAGACAAGCCATGGATATAAGTTCCGAGTTGGGTTTATGAACCAAGAAGATCACTGCTTTTTTATGGCCGAACTTGGATAAACTTTCTCAAGTGTTACGGACTTAAAGTTGGCGCACGAATGTTGATGGAAATAGCAGAACCTGGTCTCATCTTCACTGCGATCTTCCACCCCGACGTCGTTCCAATTGTTCATCCATGTTAGTTTTGTATCTGGTTCTTGCTTGTTGCCTCGATTACTTCTTAATCCACCTATTCTGTCTAACTAATCACAATTTAACTTTAGAAGTAGCAACAAATCTCTCACGAAGATGCTACTTCTAACTAATATTTTCTTATAATTGGTGGCACGTGTAGGTTTTTTTAGAGTTAAGCAGTCTGCTCGTTTGTTACTCTGTAATAACTCGGCTGTTACTAATGGCACTGAAGTTGACTGGATCGACATCCACAAGTTCCTACACTTTATTGATCGTCTTGAGGTCCTTGTGGGGCGTTTCAATGGTGGAAGGCCACGTGGGATATGTTTGCCACTGCTGCACTCGTTGAACAAGTCCAACTATGTCAAGAAACTTATGGTACGACCTGTTTTCTGTTATATATGTTGTTTATAAACTATTGCTTATACACAGTTTTACAGCTGTGATATTCTTGAAACAGGAACTGCCGAGTTCTATTGTTCCTATACAGATGCCTGACCGTGGTCGGGTCAGACTTGCGCTTGGTCACAACATGATGTATATGTCGACCTACTCAATTCCCCTTGGAGGTAAAAAGATACTTATTCATGGGTGGTCTCAAATAATGAAGGCTCGTCCATCTTGGAGAATAGGACAGAAGATTATGTTCATGCTTTTCCATGGCTCTAAAGCGAATATCCTATTTATTGACCATGTTGCGAGATGAAGCCACTTTCAGAAGGTTATGGATGCACGGGGTGGCGCCTGGGCCTTGTCCTGGGGCTTGGCGGCCTCATCCTTGGTTAACTGTAGGCAAAGTAGCACTGTTCGAGGCGTGCTTTGTACGGTTGAACCTATATAAGTACTCATACTGCTTTCAGCTTTGGTTGTTAAGTGCCGCTGCTAGTTTCAGTTAAGGTTGTTAAGTACTCCTGCTGCTTTTACAGTCTGTCGTGTTTCTTCAGTCCTGTCTTCATCCAGCCGCCAAAACCAAACCAGCGCCGGCGGGGCCGCCTGCTTCCGCCTCCCACGGCTGGCTGCGCCTCAGCGCACGCATCGCCGCCCCACCATCTCCTAAATTGTTAATGCTGACGTCCTCCGCGCGCTTTGGTGCGCTCGCCGCGGCGCCGCCCTCTCGCGTTGTCAACATGGTCAACAAACAACAGGAATCGGCAGAAGTACATGGAGAGGATGATAGTAGGGGCCCACCACGTCAGCGTATGGAAAAATAAAATGCTTCCTCCTAGTGTTTTCCTGACATCTGGGACCCACGACATTGTGAGCGTATATAGTCAATAGACAAGAGAACAACACAAGATCGGCTGACACCTGGGACGTAGCTACTCAAGCAGTATTTTTTTGTTTGGTATTGTTGAGACGGAGCAACTCCGCCTATGTTGTCTCAACATAGCCAGTCCCAAGCCCGGGTAAAGGAGGAGGGTTGTGATAGGCTTGGCGAGCCAACGTAAAAACTCAGCCACTCTTATGGAGATGAAACCCAAAAGATTTTCATTGGGGCGTAACCCTCTCAACGACGCGCCACATCGGAACCCGGGTGTGGTGGAAAATGGGCAAGGGCCGGGCCGTCACCCCCCAAGTGGCGCGCCGTATCTTGATCCGGATATGGTGGCAAGTGAGCGAGGATCGGGTCGTTGCATCCTTAGTGGCGCGCTACATCGGTGCCCGGATGTAGTGGAAAATGAGCAAGGGTCTTCGCAATTGACTCGACGAGTGTGAAGGGTAAGGAAGCTAGCCGAGCCTAGGAGGATTCGCTTAGGTAGCTGGAACGTAGGGTCTCTGACAGGGAAGCTTCGGGAGCTAGTTGATGCAGCAGTGAGGAGAGGTGTTGATATCCTTTGCGTCCAAGAAACCAAATGGAGAGGACAGAAGGCGAAGGAGGTGGAGGATACCGGCTTCAAGCTGTGGTACACGGGGACGGCTGCAAACAAAAATGGCATAGGCATCTTGATCAACAAGAGCCTCAAGTATGGAGTGGTAGACGTCAGGAGACATGGGGACCGGATTATCCTGGTCAAGCTGGTAGCTGAGGACTTGGTTCTCAATGTTATCAGCGCATATGCCCCGCAAGTAGGCCACAATGAGAACACCAAGAGGGAGTTCTGGGAAGGCTTGGAAGACATGGTTAGGAGTGTACCGATTGGTGAGAAGCTCTTCATAGGAGGAGACCTCAATGGCCACGTGGGTACATCTAACACAGGTTTTGAAGGGGCGCATGGGGGCTTTGGCTATGGCATCAGGAATCAAGAAGGAGAAGATGTCTTAAGCTTTGCTCTAGCCTACAACATGATTGTAGCTAACACCCTCTTTAGAAAGAGAGAATCACATCTGGTGACTTTTAGTAGTGGCCAACACTCTAGCCAGATTGATTTCATCCTCTCGAGAAGAGAAGATAGGCGTGCGTGCCTAGACTGTAAGGTGATACCTGGGGAGAGTGTTGTACCCCAGCATAAGCTGGTGGTTGCTGACTTCCGCTTTCGAATTCGTGTCCACCGGGATAAGCGTTCCAAGGTCGCTAGAATGAAGTGGTGGAAGCTCAAGGGGGAGGTAGCTCAGGTGTTCAAGGAGAGGGTATTTAAGGAGGGCCCTTGGGAGGAAGGAGGGGATGCGGACAATGTGTGGATGAAGATGGCGACTTGCATTCGTAAGGTGGCCTCGGAGGAGTTTGGAGTGTCCAGGGGAAGGAGAAGCGAAGATAAGGATACCTGGTGGTGGAATGATGATGTCCAGAAGGCGCTTAAAGAGAAGAAAGATTGCTTCAGACGCCTATACCTGGATAGGAGTGCATACAACATAGAGAGGTACAAGATGGCGAAGAAGCCCGCAAAGCGAGTTGTTGGTGAAGCAAGGGGTCGGGCATATGAGGACCTCTACCAACAGTTAGGCACGAAGGAAGGTGAAAGGGACATCTATAAGATGGCTAAGATCCGGGAGAGGAAGACGAGGGATATTGGCCAAGTCAAATGCATCAAGGACGGAGCAGGCCAACTCTTGGTGAAGGACGAAGAGATTAAGTATAGATGGCGGGAGTACTTCGACAAGCTATTCAATGGGGAGAATGAGAGTTCTAGCATTGAACTGAATGACTCCTTTGATGAGACCAGCATGCATTTTGTGCGGCGCATCCAGGAGTCTGAGGTGAAGGAGGCTTTAAAAAGGATGAAAGGAGGCAAGGCGATGGGCCCTGATTGTATCCCCATTGAGGTGTGGAAAGGTCTCGGGGACATAGCAATAGTATGGCTAACCAAGCTTTTCAACCTCATTTTTCGGGCAAACAAGATGCCAGAAGAATGGAGACGGAGTATATTAGTACCAATCTTCAAGAACAAGGGGGATGTTCAGAGCTGTACTAATTACCGTGGAATTAAGCTGATGAGCCATACAATGAAGCTATGGGAGAGAGTCATTGAGCACCGCTTAAGAAGAATGACAAGCGTGACCAAAAATCAGTTTGGTTTCATGCCTGGGAGGTCGACCATGGAAGCCATTTTCTTGGTACGACAACTTATGGAGAGATATAGGGAGCATAAGAAGGACTTGCATATGGTGTTCATTGACTTGGAGAAGGCCTATGATAAGATACCGCGGAATGTCATGTGGTGGGCCTTGGAGAAACACAAAGTCCCAGCAAAGTACATTACCCTCATCAAGGACATGTACAATAATGTTGTGACGAGTGTTCGAACAACTGATGTCGACACCGATGACTTCCCGATTAAGATAGGACTGCATCAGGGGTCAGCTTTGAGCCCTTATCTTTTTGCATTGGTGATGGATGAGGTCACAAGGGGTATACAAGGAGATATCCCATGGTGTATGCTCTTTGCGGATGATGTGGTGCTAGTTGACGATAGTCGGACGGGGGTAAATAGGAAGTTAGAGTTATGGAGACAAACCTTGGAATCAAAAGGGTTTAGGCTTAGTAGAACTAAAACCGAGTACATGATGTGCGGTTTCAGTACTACTAGCTGTGAGGAGGAGGAGGTTAGCCTTGATGGCCAGGTGGTACCTCGGAAGGACACCTTTCGGTATTTGGGGTCAATGTTGCAGGAGGATGGGGGTATTGATGAAGATGTGAACCATCGAATCAAAGCCGGATGGATGAAGTGGCGCCAAGCTTCTGGCATTCTCTGTGACAAGAGAGTGCCACAAAAGCTAAAAGGCAAGTTCTACAGGACGACGGTTCGACCCGCAATGTTGTATGGCGCGGAGTGTTGGCCAACTAAAAGGCGACATGTTCAACAGTTAGGTGTGGCGGAGATGCGTATGTTGAGATGGGTGTGTGGCCACACGAGGAAGGATCGAGTCCGGAATGATGATATACGAGATAGAGTTGGGGTAGCACCAATTGAGGAGAAGCTTGTCCAACATCGTTTGAGATAGTTTGGGCATATTCAGCGCAGGCCTCCAGAAGCTCCAGTGCATAGCGGACGGCTAAAGCGTGCGGAGAATGTCAAGAGATGGCGGGGTCGACCGATTTTGACATGGGAGGAGTCCGTTAAGAGAGACCTAAAGGATTGGAGTATCGACAAAGAGCTAGCTATGGACAGGGGTGCGTGGAAGCTTGCTATCCATGTGCCAGAGCCATGAGTTGGTTGCGAGATCTTATGGGTTTCACCTCTAGCCTACCCCAACTTGTTTGGGACTAAAGGCTTTGTTGTTGTTGTATTGTTGAGACGGAGCAGGGTGTGAACCGGGCTGTGGCCCGTCTAGCCCAGGCTTATATGTTATGTTCACCATGTGACCAGCCCAGCTATTTTTTCTTTGTGAAAATGAGCCCAGTTTATTTTTTCTGAAGAATACCCAATCCAGGCCTACTTATTTTTCTATGCCCTGATGGGCTGCAACTCTTTCAAGACGCCTGCAAATCTTGAAAGTAATATGAAATGGGTCGTAAATATAAAAACAGATGACAAATTGGCAATTACTTTATAATTTCTGAATTTTATCACATTTTCATATTCCTATTTCACAGGGCATTAACCTAATTTAAATATATCTTCAAAGTACTTTAAATCTGGCTGGACATTTCGGTATTAAAAATAGTTTGGAACCCATAGAAATATGTGAAATTGGCCCTGGCCAACAAAAAAACGACTGCAATAAATTGCATAAGAAGTTTCCATGAGCTATATATAAATTATTATATATAGCCCTGGTGCGCTCGGCTTGGCGTGGTCAACATGGTCAAGGAACAGCTTCCATCGGACGTGGACTGTACGTGGAGAGGCTGACAGCTGGGTCCACGGCCGCAGCAAGGAAGTGCCTCCTTATTACGTGCAAAATAATTATTCCTCCACCTGACAGCAGGGACCCACCGAACGGGCCACCAGTATTTTGCGAAAAAAATCGTTTCCCCCTGACTGTTGGGACCCACCGGACGGGCCACCATATTTCGCAAAAAAAATGTTCCCCTCGCTGTCAGCTCGGACCCACCGGAAGTGCCTCCTTATTACGCACAAAAAAGTGAATACTCCCCCGGCTAGCTGGGACCCACCTTGGTGGGAGGCTGACTTGTGGGCCTACTAAGTTGACGGGGATGAAGGGCATTGTCAACTTAGTCAATATGAACGATTCTAGCTCCATTGACCGTACGATATCCATCCAACGGCCGTAGTGCTTCTTCAACCTCTGGTCTTCTTGCTCCAGCCGCCCAAAGCAGCGCCGGTCGTGCCGCATGCTCCTGCCTCCCGTGGCCGGCTGTGCTGCCGCGGAGGCCTCACCGCCCCCTACTATTCCCACCCCTGGCCAGGCCCTACGGCGACGGCAGCCTCACACCGCAGCCGAACCAGTGAACCCTCGTACTCCTCTCCACGCGCGCGGGCTTCCACTGTCTCGTCTTCCCCGGCTCCCCGTCGTCCCCTTCCTAGGCCTCGCCGTCGTCCACCGCCCTGGTGCTCTCAGCGCGGCGTGGTCAACGTGGAGTGTACATGGAGAGGCTGACAACTGGGTCCATGGCGGCAGCAAGGAAGTGCCTCCTTATTACGCAGAAAATAATGATTCCTCCACCTGACAGCAGGGACCCACCGGACGGGCCACCGTATTTCGCGAAAAAAATGTTTCCCCCCTAATTGCTAGGACCCACCAGCTACACCTTCGCACGCAAGGAAGTGCGTCCGGGCAAAAAAACGATTCGCCCCCCTAACTGCTGGGACCCACCAGCTACATCTTTGCACGCAAGGAAATGCATCTGGGCAAAAAAAACCAAAACAATTCGCCCCCCTGACTGCTGGGACCCACCAGCCCCCCGACTGCTGGGACCCACCAGCTACATCTTCGCACGCAAGGAAGTGCGTCCGGGCAAAAAAAAATGATTCGCCCCCTGACTGCTGGGACCCACCAGCTACATCTTCATAGGCAAGGAAGTGCCTGACAGTCGGGACCCACCTAGTCAAAGCATACGTAGCGTTGACGTTCTGGTCGCGAATGTGTACGTACATACTGGTCGATGTAGAGGCACGCGCGTGCCGTAGTAGAGGCACACACGTGTCGTAGTAGAGGCGCGCACGTAGCATGTACACGTACGTACAGCGGCCAGGGTGCAAGAAAGAAAATACGACCACCTATGTGTACATACGGGCGGGGTCTCGAACGCCTACTCGCGCATACGTACGGCGAGGGCTCGTGTACATGGCTGGGTCGGAACGGAGAAACAGCGTTGTCGTCCTATTCATGGGTCAGAACGGAATGCGTGGTCATGTTCATCGGGAGGGCTTGGACGGAAGAGGCGATGGAAACGAGGCCTAGCGTACCACACAATGGAGGAAACGGACTTCCTACGGTCGAAACGGGGGTCCTGTTGATCGGGAGAGGTGTGGCGTACCGCAAAACGGAGGAAACGGACCTCCTACGATCGAAACAGGGGTCCTGTTGATCGGGAGGGGTGTGGCGTACCGCAAAACAGAGGAAACGGACCTCCTACGGTCGAAACGAGGGTCCTGTTGATTGGGAGGGGTGTGGCGTACCGCAAAACGGATGAAACGGACTTGTGTTGGAGCGCTACGGTCAAAACGGGGGTCCTTTTCATCGGGAGGGGTGTGGCGTACCGCAAAACGGGACTCCACGGGATACTGTTCATCTCCACCGTCGACCCCCTCCAGCCTCCACGAGCTACTGTTCATCCACCGTCGACCTCCTCCAGCCTCCACGGGCTCCTGTTCATCCAGCCTCCACCGCGCGCTACTCCACCGACTACTGTTCAACCACCCCTCCACCGTCTACTGTTCATCCAGCCCTCCACACCACGGGGTCCTGTTCAACCACCCCTCCATGGGCACCCCTCCACCGTCTACTGTTCATCCTGCCCTCCACACCACGGGGTCCTGTTCATCCACCCCTCCACCGTCTACTGTTCATCCAGCCCTCCACCACACCACGGGGTCCTGTTCATCCAGAGGCAACGCCACCGCTCACTGTTCATCCACCCCCCCCCCCCCGCAATGATCACTGTTCATCCCATCGATCGGCTTCAGTTAGTAGCAGTAGCCAAGGAATCGCTCGATCAGGTTCAGTTAACAGCCATCGCTCGATCACTCGGGTTCAGTAAGGCGTAGCCTGCAGTGCAATCGCTCGGGTTTAGTTAGAGCCCAACGCCTCGCTCGGGTTCAGTTAGAGCCAATGGCTCGCACACACGCGCGTACGTGTATGAGAGAAACGCGCATCGCTCGGCCCCCGACCACCCACCGTAACCGGGAACTCCCTAAAATTTTCCTCCCCCTCGCTTCTACCACGGTTTTTTCCGTCATGGACGGCCCAAAGAATGTCATGCAGCTGCGTCTCCGATCCACCCAGGACGAAAAGCCCATTTTCTGTCATGATTTTTTGTCATAGAAGTAGGAGCCCGCCACATCTACGATGATACCGGGTTTTGTCACAATTATCGTCATAGAAGTGTCATATGTATGACAGAAAAAAATTTCGTTCGGCCCAAAATGTCACGGATGTGTATTTTTTTGTAGTGCAATCTCGTTACCGGCAAGTCTCTTTACTCGTTCCATAATGCATCATCCCGCTGCTAACTCATTAGTCACAATGCTTGCAAGGCTTATAGTGATGTGCATTACTGAGAGGGCCCAGAGATACCTCTCCGACAATCGGAGTGACAAATCCTAATCTCGATCTATGCCAACTCAACAAACACCATCAGAGACACCTGTAGAGCATCTTTGTAATCACCCAGTTACGTTGTGACGTTCGATAGAACACAAGGTGTTCCTCCGGTACTCGGGAGTTGCATAATCTCATAGTCAGAGGAACATGTATAAGTCGTGATGAAAGCAATAGCAATAAAACTAAACAATCATTTATGCTAAGCTAACGGATGGGTCTTGTCCATCACATCATTCTCTAATGATGTGATCCCATTCATCAAATGACAACACATGTCCATGGCTAGGAAACTTAACCATCTTTGATTAACGAGCTAGTCAAGTAGAGGCATACTAGGGACACTTTGTTTGTCTATGTATTCACACATGTACTAAGTTTCCGGTTAATATAATGCTAGCATGAATAATAAACATTTATCATGATATAAGGAAATACAAATAACAACTTTATTATTGCCTCAAGGGCATATTTCCTTCAGTCTCCCACTTGCATTATAGTCAATAATCTAGTTCACATCGTCATGTGACTTAATACCAATAGTTCACATCTTTATGTGATTAGTTCACATCTCCATGTGACTAACACCCAAAGGGTTTACTAGAGTCAATAATCTAGTTCACATCGCTATGTGATTAACACCCAAAGAGTGATCATGTTTTGCTTATGAGAGAAATTTAGTCAACAGGTCTGCCACATTCAGAGCCGTATGTATTTTGCAAATTTTCTTTGTCTACAATGCTTTGCATGGAGCTACTCTAGCTAATTGCTCCCACTTTCAATATGTATCTAGATCGAGACTTAGAGTCATCCAGATCGGTGTCAAAGATTGCATCGATGTAACTCTTTACGATGAACTCTTTGTCACCTCCATAACCGAGAAACATTTCCTTATTCCACTAAGGACATTTTTGACCGCTGTCCAGTGATCCACTCCCGGATCACTATGTACCCTCTTTCCAAACTCTTGGTGAGGTACCCAATAGGTCTGGTACACAGCATAGCGTACTTTATAGAACCTATGGTTGAGGCATAGGGAATGACTTTTCATTCTCTTTCTATTTTCTGCCGTGGTCGGGTTTTGAGTCTTTACTCAACTTCACACCTTGCAACACAGGCAAGAACTCCTTCTTTGACTATTCCATTTTGAACTACTTCAAAATCTTGTCAGGGTATGTACTCATTGAAAATATATCAAGCGTCTTGATCTATCTCTATAGATCTTGATGCTCAATATGCAAGTAGCTTCACCGAGGTCTTTCTTGGAAAAACTCCTTTCAAACACTCCTTTATGCTTTCTAGAAAATTCTACATTATTTCCGATCAACAATATGTCATTCACATATACTTATCAGAAATGATGTAGTGCTCCCACTCACTTTTTTGTAAATATAGGCTTCACCGCAAGTCTGTATAAAACCATATGCTTTGATCACTTTGTCAAAGCATATATTCCAACTCTGAGATGCTTGCACCAGTCCATAGATGCATCGATGGAGCTTGCTCACTTTGTTAGCACCTTTAGGATCGACAAAACCTTCTGGTTGCATCATATAAAACTCTTCTTTAAGAAATCCATTAAGGAATGCAGTTTTGACATCCATTTGCCAGATTTCATAAAATGCGATAACTGCTAACATGATTTGGACAGATTTTAAGCATTGATACGAGTTTGAAAATCTCATCGTAGTCAACACCTTGAGCTTGTCGAAAACATTTTGCGACAATTCGAGCTTTGTAGATAGTAACACTACTATCAGTGTCCATCTTCCTCTTGAAGATCCATTTATTCTCAATGACTCATCGATCATCGGGCAAGTCAATCAAAGTACATACTTTGTTCTCATACATGGATCCCATCTCAGATTTCATGGCCTCAAACCATTTTGCGGAATCTGGGCTCATCATCGCTTCCTCATAGTTTATAGGTTCGTCATGGTCTAGTAACATGACTTCCAGAATAGGATTACTGTACCACTCTGGTGCGGACCGTACTCTGGTTGACCTACGAGGTTTGGTAGTAACTTGATCTGAAGTTTCATGATCATCATCATTAGCTTCCTCACTAATTGGTGTAGGAATCACTGGAACTGATTTCTGTGATGAACTACTTTCCAATTCAGGAAAAGGTACAGTTACCTCATCAAGTTCTAGTTTCCTCCCAGTCACTTCTTTTGAGGGAAACTCCTTCTCTAGAAAGGATATATTCTTAGCAACAAAATATCTTGCCTTCAGATCTGTGATGGAAGGTGTACCAACAGTTTCTTTTGGGTATCCTATGAAGACGCACTACTCCGATTTGGGTTCGAGCTTATCAGTTTGAAACTTTTTCACATAAGCATCGCAACCCCAAACTTTAAGAAACGATAGCTTTGGTTTCTTGCCAAACCATAGTTCATACAGTGTCATCTCAACAGATTTAGATGGTGCCCTATTTAACATGAATGCAACTGTCTCTAATGCATAACCCCAAAACGATAGTGGTAATCGGTAAGAGACATCATAGATCGCACCATATCCAATAAATTACGAATACAACGTTCAGACACACCATTGTGCTGTGGTGTTACAGGTGGCGTGAGTTACGAAACTATTCCACATTGTTTCAAATGAAGACCAAACTCGTAACTCAAATATTCGCTTCCGCGATCAGATCGTAGAAACTTTATTTTCTTGTTACGACGATTTTCCACTTCACTCTGAAATTCTTTGAACTTTTCAAATGTTTCAGACTTATGTTTCATTAAGTAGATATACCCATATCTGCTCAAATCATGTGTGAAGGTCAGAAAATAATGATACCCAACGCGAGCCTCAACACTTATCGGATTGCATACATCAGTATGTATTATTACCAATAAGTCAGTTGCTCGCTCCATTGTTCCGGAGAACGGAGTCTTAATCATCTTTCCCATGAGGCATGCTTCGCAAGCATCAAGTGATTCATAATCAAGTGATTCCAAAAGTCCATCAGCATGGAGTTTCTTCATGCGCTTTACACCAATATGACCTAAACGGCAGTGCCACAAATAGGTTGCACTATCATTATTAACTTTGCATCTTTTGGCTTCAATATTATGAATATGTGCATCATTACGATCAAGATTAAATAAACCATTCACCTTGGGTGTATGACCACAGAAGGTTTTTATTCATGTAAACAGAATAACAATTATTCTTTGACTTAAATGAATAAATGTATTGCAATAAACATGATCCAATCATATTATGCTCAACGCAAACACCAAATAACATTAGTTTTAGGTTCAACACTAATCCCGAAGGTAAAGGGAGTGTGCGATGGTGATCTTATCAACCTTGGAATCATTTCCAACACACATTGTCACCTCGTCCTGAACTAGTCTTTGTTTATTTTGCAACTCCCTTTTCGAGTTACTACTCTTAGCAACTGAACTAGTATCAAATACTGAGCGGTTTGCTATAAACACTTGTAAAGTACACATCAATAACATGTATATCAAATATACCTTTGTTCACTTTGCCATCCTTCTTATCCACCAAGTATCTAGGCCAGTTCCACTTCCAGTGACCATTTCCTTTGCAGTAGAAGCACTCAGTTTCAGGCTTGGGTCTAGCTTTGGGCTTCTTCATGGGAGTGGAAACTTGCTTGCCATTCTTCTTGAAGTTCCCTTTCTTTTGCTTTCCCTTTTACTTGAAACTAGTGGTCTTGTCAACCATCAACACTTGGTGCTTTTCTTGATTTCTACCTTCGCCGATTTCAGCATCGCGAAGAGCTCGGGGATCGTTTTCGTCATCCCTTGCATATTATAGTTCATCACGAAGTTCTAGTAACTTGGTGATAGTGACTAGAGAACTCTGTCAATCACTATCTTATCTGGAAGATTAACTCCCACTTGATTCAAGCGATTGTAGTGCTCAGACATTTTGAGCACATGCTCACTGGTTGAGCTATTCTTCTCCATCTTGTAGCAAAAGTATTTGTCAGAGGTCTCATACCTCTCGACACGGGCGTGAGTATGAAATATCAATTTCAACTCTTAGAACATTTTATATGTTCCGTGACATTTCAAAACATTTGTGAAGTCCTGGTTCTAAGCCGTAAAGCATGGTGCACTAAACTATCAAGTAGTCATCATACCGAGCTTTGCCAAACGTTCATAACGTCTGCATCTGCTCCTGCAATAGGTCCGTCACCTAGCGGTGCATCAAGAACATAATTCTTCTGTGCATCAATGAGGATAATCCTCAGATCGTGGACCCAGTCCGCATCATTGGTACTATCATCTTTCAACTTATTTTTCTCTAGGAACATATCAAAAATAAATGTGGAGCTATATCGCAACCTATTGATCTACAACATAGATATGCAAAAACTATTAGGACTAAGTTCATGATAAATTAAGTTCAATTAATCATATTACTTAAGAACTCCCAATTAGATAGACATCCCTCTAATCATCTAAGTGATCACATGATCCATATCAACTAAACCATGTCCGATCATCACGGGAGATGGAGTAGTTTTCAATGGTGAACATCACTATGTTGATCATATCTACTATATGATTCACGCTCGACCTTTCGGCCTCAGTGTTCCGAGGCCATATCTGCATATGCTAGGCTCGTCAAGTTTAACTCGTGTATTCTGCGTGTGCATAACTTGCTTGCACCCTTGTATGTGAACGTAGAGCTTATCACACCCGATCATCATGTAGTGTCTCGGCACGACGAACTGTAGCAACGGTGCACACTCAGGGAGAACACTTATACCTTGAAATTTAGTGAGAGATCATCTTATAATGGTACTGCCGTACTAAGCAAAATAAGATGCATAAAAGATAAACATCATATGCAATTAAAATATGTGACATGATATGGTAATTATCATCTGGTGCCTTTGATCTCCATCTCCAAAGTACTGTCATGATCTCCATTGTCACTGGCATGACACCATGATCTCCATCATCTTGATTTTTATCAATGTGTCATCACATGGTCGTCTCGCCAACTATTGCTTTTGCAACTATTGCTATCGCATAGTGATAAAGTAAAGCAATTATATGTCGCTTGCATCTTATGCAATAAAGATATAACCATCAGGCTCCTGCCAGTTGCCGATAACTTTAACAAAACATGATCATATTATACAACAATTTATATCTCATCACGTCTTGAACATATCACATCACAACATGCCCTACAAAAACAAGTTAGACGTCCTCTACTTTGTTATTGCAAGTTTTACGTGCCTGCTACGGGCTGAGCAAGAGCCGTTCTTACCTACGCATCAAGAACCACAACGCAGTATAGTGATTGCTTTTTGATCTTCAGAAAGAACCCTGTTCATTGAATCTGATTCAACTGAAGTTGGAGAAACTGACACCCACTAGCCACCTGTGTGCGAAGCACGTCGGTAGAACCAGTCTCGCGTAAGCGTATGCGTAATGTCGATCTGAGCCGCTTCATCCAACAATACTGCTGAATCAAGAATCAACTAGTAACGACAAGCAATATGTATATACCCACGCCCACAACTCCTTTGTGTTCTACTCGTGCATATAACATCTACACATAAACCTGGCTCTGATACCGCTATTGGGGAACGCAATAATTTCAAAAATTTACTACACACGCGCAAGATCATGGTGATGCATAGCAACGAGAGGGGAAGAGTGTTGTCCATGTACCCTCGTAGACCGTAAGAGGAATCATTATGACAACGCGGTTGATGTAGTCGTACGTCTTCACGATCGACCGATCCTAGTACCGAAAGTACGACACCTCCGCGATCTGCATACATTCGGCTCGGTGACGTCCCACGAACTCACGATCCAGCAGAGTGTCAAGGGAGAGCTTCGTCAGCATGATGGTGTGATGACGGTGATGATGATGCTATCGGAACAGGGCTTCGCCTAAGCGCCCCTACGATATGACCGAGTTGGATTATGGTGGAGGGGGCACCGCACATGGCTAATAGATCAATGATCAACTTGTGTGTCTATGGGGTGCCCCCCTCCCCCGTATATAAAGGAGTGGAGGAGGGGGAGGGCCGGCCCTCTATGGCGTGCCCTGGAGGAGTCCTACTCCCTTCGGGAGTAGGATTCCCCCCTTCCCTAGTTGGACCAGGAGAGAAGGAAGGGGAGAGAGGGAGGAAGGAAAGGGGGGCGCCGCCCACCTTCCTAGTACAATTCGGACCAGAGGGGGAGGGGGCACGCGGCCTGCCCTGGCTGCCTATCTCTCTCTCCACGAAAGCCCATTAGGGCCCATATACTCCCCGGGGGGTTTCGGTAACCCCCCGGTACTCTGGTATATGGCCGAACTCACTCGGAACCTTTCCGATGTCCAAACATAGGCTTCCAATATATCGATCTTTATGTCTCGACCATTTTGAGACTTCTCGTCATGCCCGTGATCACATCCGGGACACCGAACAACCTTCGATTCATCAAAACACGTAAACTAATAATATCGATCGTCACCGAACGTTAAGCGTGCGGACCCTACGGGTTCAAGAACTATGTAGACATGACTGAGACATGTCTCCGGTCAATAACCAATAGCGGAACCTGGATGTTCATATTGGCTCCCACATATTCTATGAAGATCTTTATCGGTCAAACCGCATAACGATATACGTTGTTCCCTTTGTCATCGGTATGTTACTTGCCTGAGATTCGATCGTCGGTATCTCAATACCTAGTTCAATCTCGTTACCGGCAAGTCTCTTTACTCATTCCGTAATGCATCATCCCACAACTAACTCATTAATCACAATTCTTGCAAAGCTTATAGTGATGTGCATTATCGAGAGGGCCAAGAGATACCTCTCCAACAATCAGAGTGACAAATCCTAATCTCAATCTATGCCCACTCAACAAACACCATCGGAGACACCTGTAGAGCATCTTTATAATCACCCAGTTATGGTGTGACGTTTGATAGCATACAAGGTGTTCCTCCGGTATTCGGGAGTTGCGTAATCTCATAGTCAGAGGAACATGTATAAGTCATGATGAAAGCAATAGCAATAAAACTAAACAATCATTTATGCTAAGCTAACGGATGGGTCTTGTCCATCACATCATTCTCTAATGATGTGATCCCGTTCATCAAATGACAACACATGCCCATGGCTAGGAAACTTAACCATCTTTGATTAACGAGCTAGTCAAGTAGAGGCATACTAGGGACAGTCTGTTTGTCTATGTATTCACACATGTACTAAGTTTCCGGTTAATACAATTCTAGCATGAATAATAAACATTTATCATGATATAAGGAAACATAAATAACAACTTTATTATTTCCTCTAGGGCATATTTCCTTCATCATCATGATCTCCATTGTCAGCGGCATGACACCATGATCTCCATCATCTTGATCTCTATCAACATGTTGTCACATGGTCGTCTCGCCAACTATTGCTTTTGCAAGTATTGCTATCGCATAGCGATAAAGTAAAGCAATTTTATGGGGCTTGCATCTTTATGCAATAAAGAGACAACCATAAGGCTCTTGCCAGTTGCCGATAACTTTAACAAAACATGATCATCTCATACAACAATTTATATCTCATCACATCTTAACCATATCACATCACAACATGCCCTGCAAAAACAAGTTAGACGTCCTCTACTTTGTTGTTGCAAGTTTTACGTGGCTGCTACGGGGTTAGCAAGAACTGTTCTTACCTACGCATCAAAACCACAACGTGGTATAGTGATTGATTTTTGATCTTCAGAAAGAACCCTGTTCATTGAATCTGATTCAACTAAAGTTGGAGAAACAGACACCCACCAGCCACCTGTGTGCAAAGCACGTCGGTAGAACCATTCTCAAGAACGCGGTCATGTAATGTCGGTCCGGGCCGCTTCATCCAACAATACCGCCGAATCAAGAAACAACTAGTGACGACAAGCAATATGTATATACCCATGCCCACAACTCCTTTGTGTTCTACTCGTGCATGTAACATCTATGCATAGACCTGGCTCTGATACCACTATTGGGGAACACAATATTTCAAAAAAATTCCTATGATCAGACAAGCTCTATCTAGGGATGCATAGCAACGAGAGGGGAGAGTGTGTCTACGTACCCCGTAGACTGAAAGCGGAAGCCTTAAGTAACGCAGTTGATGTAGTCGAATGTCTTTGCGATCCAACCGATCAAGTACCAAACACACGGCACCTCCGCGATCTGCACATGTTCAGCTGGTGACATCCCTCGAACTCTTGATCCAGTTGAGGACGAGGGAGAGTTTTGTCAGCACGACGGCGTGGTGATGATAATGATGAAGTTACCAATGCAGGGCTTCACCTAAGCACTACGACAATATGACCGAGGTGGAAAACTATGGAGGGCGCACCGCACACGGCTGAGACAAATCTTGGAGTGCCTTTGGGGTGCCCCCTGCCCACGTATACAAAGGAGGGGGGAAGAGGAGGCCGGCCTAGGAGGGGCGTGCCTATAGGGGAGTCCAACTAGGATTCCCAATCCTAGTTGGAGTCCCCTTCCTTTTCCAAGAGGGGAGAAAGGAAAGGAGTAGGAGAGGGAGAAGGAAAGATAGGGGCGACGCCCCCTCTCTAGTCCAATTCGGACTTGCCATGGGGGAGGGTACATGGCCACCCCTTGAGGCCCTTCTCTCCTCTCCCTTATGGCCCATTAAGGCCCACTACTCCCCTGGCGAATTCCCGTAACTCTCCGTACCCGAATCACTCAGAACCTTTCTGATGTACGAATATAGCCTTCCTATATATCGATCTTTATGTCTCGACCATTTCGAGACTCCTCGTCATGTCCGTGATCTTGTAACATCCCAAATTTTTAATTTGGAATGTTATACATTAGATCATCAATGCATATCATATTTTATCTTGCATTTTGGTTGCAACTCAATGACCCACGGAGAGAGTTGGGGATTTCGTTATTTTCATATTTGAGTTTTCTCAAATTTTGAGAATAGGATCATTTCATTTTATTTATTTTATCATCAATTATTTCGATTACAAAAATATGAGAGAGGGAATAAAATGACTTTCCCAAAATAAAGAAATATTGAGGGTTTAATAATAAAATCAAATAAGATTTTATTTCGGAGTTTTTCGGTGTTTTATTTGAATTTAGGAAAAATGTGCGTTTTCCAAAATTGCATTTAGGTCGCAAATAAATGTTCACCTTGTGGGGCTTGATTTTAGAAGCTCGTGAAAATTTATTTCGGAATTTTTGGAGTCTGTTTAGTATTTCTTTTTATTTTTCTTCCGAGCGGAATAATTTAAAAAAACGAACCGACCTAACGGGCCGTGTCCGACTAGGACTCTGGCCCGACTAGGCAATATAAGCCGGCCCAGCCCCCCCGGGCCAAACCATAGCCAGCCCCGCCCCGCTCGCCCCACGCGCCGCTGCCGCCGCTGCCCGCCGCCACCTCGCGCCGCCCGCCGGACGCCGTCGCCGCCGCCGAGGTTCGCCGCCGCCTCGACTTCCATGCCAATGTTTAAAAAAAAATCGGTTTTCGTCGGTTTTTTTAGTTTCATTTTTTTAAATAGATTGGTTTTTCCGGTTTATTTAAATAACGAGCGTTCGTCCGTTCATTCGTTCTAGCGAGCATTCGTCGTTTTTTTTTCTTGAATTAAATCCGTGATTTTACTGATCGCGATTCCTGATCCGATTTTCGTTTTAGTATAACTTTTCGCTCGTTTATCGGAATCAGGCGATTCAAGCGCCTAGAGTTTCGTCTCGAAACCTCTATCCGTTTAACCAACTTAAACAAGGTTTTGCTACTGTAAAATTTGCCCTAGATCCAGATTATTAGAACGAAGTTGTTTTCTTTCGCCGTTTGACTTTCGTTGCTTCGTTCGATTTGATTCTTTTTGCCAACCGGAGTTCTTAAGTTGAACCTTCTGGTTAGATCTTTTATTTGAGTTTTACCCATGCATTAGATGAGTACTTATTGTATGCTTGTTTGTTTATCTGTGATAGAATACTCGGAGTGCGCCTCCTGTTACTTCGAATCTCTAGGTTTCGCGGATCATCAGCAAGGCAAGTAACACTTTGATCATACCCTTTCTACTACCCAGTTTTATTGCATTAGATCAATCCTCACACATTGCATGATTAGGATCTAATTAAATTGTGGGATGGGAAGTAGATGAGGTAGTACCTATTACCTGTTATTATCAAACCTTTGGGACTTACTTCTATGTTTGCTTATTTTGCCATGCTATGCTAGTAGACGTGGATTGGGTGAGTGATATCCATGACAGATGTGAGATTGTTAATTAATGGTTTATCTAAGGTGACAACTTAAACACACATCTGGGTGGATTGAGGCACCTGGGTATTCCAGGACTTTCCTGTTTTCTTTTGGACCGCCAGCCAGGCTCAAAGGGATCATGAGACTATTCATACTAGAAACTTCCGTGTGCAGCCACAAGCTATTATGGGCTCTAGCATAGTTGACTAAGTTGTGCGAACTCTTATAGTGGTAGACTAGCAGATGTAGGGGATGTAGGTGGTACGGTTATCCAAGAGTTAAATCAGCACATTCGACATGATAGACCTGAAGAAGGCTAATACTAGAATCAAGGAACTGGAGGAAGAACCCAAGGCTACACGTGAAGATTATGAAGAGGAAATTGAAGTATTGGTGGAGAAGAATGATGACCTAATCAAGAAGATTGGAATATTTATGGGAGACCCTACGCCAGTAGATGAAGACGAAGAACCCCAGGAAATTAGCCTGGAAGACTACATCATCATCGACGGCACCAACTCGGAAGCAGATAGTAGCGATGATGACTATGTTGATGAAGCTCGAGCAGATATTATGGAGTCAACGATCGAAGAATATTTCTAGTAGACCACCTCATTAGTAGTAGTCCACCATGTAAATATAGTAGTCCGAGCACTTTTGCGATAGTTAGATCGATTGTATGCCCTTGTTTGATTGATTGAAGTGAATTGTTTGCTTTTGCCTCATGTGCATATGGGTAGTGTTTTCTCTTTAGACCCCCTCTATTCTTATATCTCATCTTTTCTAAAAAAACCTCAGATGCCTCTGAGACGTGACCCCGGATTTGCCTTTCCACCGGAGCTCACCCAGTTGATCCAGCAGCAGAACACATTGATGCAGTTGCTAGTCCAGAATCAGAATCAGGGGAACAACAACAACAACCCGCCACCACCACATGTTGAGCACTTAGCCTGTTTTCTTAGGCTGAATCTGCCGGTGTTTTCCAGTAGCACCGAGCCGATAGTAGCAGATGATTGGCTCCGCAAGACAGCTAGGGAGTTGACCACAGCAGGATACACAGATGCGGAGAAGGTGAAGTTTGCCACACATCAGTTAGAAGGACCCGCATCATCATGGTGGGAGAATTTCACCGCCACTTTCCCTGTCGACACTGTCACATGGGACCAGTTTCAGTAGGCTTTTCGTACTGCACATGTTTCAGCAGGAGCTATGGCCATGAAGAAGCGTGAGTTTCACAACTTGTGCCAAGGAGGACGGACAGTTGGCCAGTATGTGGAGGAATTTAGTAAGTTAGCACGTTATGCCCCAGATGACGTTGCTACGGATGCAGCTAAGCAGGAGAAGTTTCTGGAAGGACTAAATGATGAGTTGAGCATGCAGTTGATGGTAGCAACCTTCAACAACTACCAGGAGTTGGTAGATCATGCTCTTATGATTGAAGGGAAGCAGCAACAAATTGAGAATCGCAAGAGGAAGTATGTACAAGGAAAGTACAATTCAGGAGCTCAGCAGAAGCCACGATTTACCCCTAGACCGGGAGGACATTTTCAGCATACCCATGGAGGAGGTAGCTCGCACAATCACAATGGCACCAAGAATGGAAATAGCAATAGAGGAAGCAACAGCCAGAACCGCACCAACCCATCAACCCCAGCCAAGAAGGACCTGAGCCAAGTCACTTGTTTTAAGTGTCAGAAGACCGGACATTATGCCAATGAATGTCCTGAAGGCCAAAATGGCAATGGAAGTTCTGGAAAGAAGCTGAACCCTTTCAACAGGGGACAGGTGAACCACGTTAGCGTGGAGGAGGTTGAAGCTCAGCCCGATGCCGTAATAGGTAAGTTTTTGGTTAAGTCATTTACTGCACTCGTTCTTTTTGATACTGGTGCATCGCATTCATACATCTCAAGGGGATTTGTGGATAAGTATAACCTACCAACCCAAGCCCTTAGGTCACCCATGTTAGTAACCTCGCCTGGAGCAGAGTATGTGGCTAGTTTATGGTGTGATCGGTTACCATTAAGGATTGGTAACTATGTTTTTCCCTCAGACCTAATAGTATTGGAATCCCAAGGATTGGATGTGATATTAGGCATGATTGGTTATCAAAGTATGAAGGGAATATTGAATGTGCTAGTAAGTCAATTTTTCTTACCACCCCAGAAGGGAGAAGGATCAAGTATGTATCCCGACATGTGCCAAAGAGGACTCAAGTAAATTGCCTAACAGGAGTTGTGCAGGAGGAAGTACCAGTGGTAAGGGATTTCCCTGAAGTATTTCCAGAGGAGTTGCCAGGCATGCCACCGGATAGAGATATTGAGTTTTTGATTGAGCTATTGCCAGGCACAGGGCCAATATCAAAGAGACCATATAGGATGCCGGCAAAGGATTTGGTAGAAATTAAGAAGCAGATTAAGGAGTTATTGGATAAGGGATATATCCGCCCAAGTTCTTCACCTTGGGGATCGCCAGTACTTCTAGTGGAGAAGAAGGATGGATTGTTAAGGATGGTTGTTGATTATCGAGGATTGAATGAAGTAACGATCAAGAACAAGTACCCACTACCAATGATCAATGATATGTTTGATCGATTGCAAGGAGCTAAGGTATTTTCCAAGATTGATCCGTGATCAGGATACCACTAGTTGAAGATTCGAGAACATGATATTCCTAAGACAACTTTTACCACCAGGTATGGGCTGTACGAGTATACCGTTATGTCATTTGGTCTGACTAACGCACCTGCCTATTTTATGAACATGATGAACAAAGTGTTTATGGAGTTTTTGGATAAGTTCGTCGTAGTGTTCATTGATGATATCCTGGTTTACTCGAAGAATGAAGAGGAGCATAAGGAGCATTTGTGTTTGGTACTTGGAAAGCTCAAAGAACATCAATTATATGCCAAGTTTAGCAAATGTGAGTTTTGGTTGAAGGAAGTAGAATTCCTCGGACATGTTATATCTGGAGAAGGTATAGCAGTAGATCCCGCTAAGGTTGAAACCGTGACCAAGTGGGAAGCCCCAACAACAGTTGGAGAGATTCGGAGTTTTCTCGGACTCGCAGGATACTACCGGAGATTTATTGAGAATTTCTCAAAGATTGCAAAGCTTATGACTGAGTTGTTGAAGAAAGATACCAAGTTCATATAGACAGAGGAGTGTGAGGCTAGTTTCCAGGAGTTGAAGAAACGTTTGGTTACCTCACCAGTGTTGATTTTGCTAGACCAGACCAAGGATTATGAGGTGTATTGCGACGCTTCATGTCGAGGACTTGGAGCAGTGCTTATGCAGGAAGGGAGAGTTGTTTCATATGCCTTAAGACAACTGAAGCCTCATGAGTTGAATTATGCTATGCATGATTTGGAGTTAGCAGCCGTAGTGCATGCTTTGAAAACATGGAGACATTTTCTCATTGGGAATCACTGTGAGGTGTACACGGATCATAAGAGTTTGAAGTACATTTTCAAACAGAAGGAGTTAAATCTCAGACAAAGGAGATGGTTGGAGCTTATCAAGGATTATGATACGAAATTGCATTATCAACCCGGAAAGGCTAATGTAGTAGCTGACGCATTAAGCCGTAAGAGCCATGTCAATACATTAATGACGGGAGAAATACCAAGGGAGTTAGCCGAAAATCTTCGTGAACTATGTTTGGAAATAGTTCCGAGAGGCTATGTAGCAGCATTGGAGATTCAGTCAACTTTGATGGATAGAATCAGATAAGCTCAGAAAACTGACAAGGAGATTGCCGCTATAAAGGAGAAACTGAGCAAAGGAAAAGCTAAAGGATTTTGTGAGGATGAGCACGACACCCTATGGTTTGAAGACCGTGTTTATGTGCCCAATGACCCGGAGATCAGGAAGTTGATTTTGCAAGAGGCACATGATTCACTGTATTCGATTCACCCAGGAAATACCAAGATGTATTTGGATTTGAAGGATATTTTCTGGTGGACCGGAATGAAGAAGGATATTGCGGAGTATGTAGCAGTTTGTGATGTATGCCAGAGAGTAAAGGCAGAGCATCAGAAGCCAGCAGGATTGTTACAACCATTGTTGATACCCGAATGGAAGTGGGATAAGCTAGGCATGGATTTTATCACGGGATTGCCCAGGACTCGTTCAGGCTATGACTCAATTTGGGTTGTAGTTGATCGATTGACGAAAGTAGCTCATTTCATCCCAGTAAAGACCACTTATACCAGTGCTAAGTTGGCAAAGATATACATGACCAGGATCATATGTCTGCATGGAGTTCCAAGGAGTATCATATCAGATAGAGGAACCCAGTTTACCTCAAAGTTCTGGAAGTAGTTGCACAAAACTTTGGGTACCAGGCTAGAATTCAGTATAGCTTTTCATCCACAGACAGATGGACAGACTAAGAGAGTCAATCAGATTTTGGAGGATATGCTGAGAGCTTGTGCGCTAGATTACGAATCTAGTTGGGACGATAATTTGCCATATGCAGAGTTCTCTTACAACAACAGTTATCAAACCAGTTTAAAGATGGCCCCTTTCGAAGCATTGTATTGAAGGAGGTGCAGGACACCATTATCATGGGACGAAGTTGGAGACTGCCAGTTGTTTGGACCTGACTTGATTAAAGAGTCTAAACAGAAGGTGAGGTTGATTCGCGATAGGCTCAAGGTAGCCCAGTCCAGACAGAAAAGTTATGCAGATTCTAAACGAAAGGAGACAGTTTACGAAGTCGGAGATAGAGCTTATCTTCGAGTATCTCCACTTTGGGGAACAAAGCGTTTTGGAGTTAAAGGGAAGTTAGCGCCACGATTTGTAGGACCATATCGAGTTTTGGAGCGTATGGGAGAAGTGGCCTACAAGTTGGAATTGCCCGAAGGATTGTCAGGAGTTCATGATGTGTTCCACGTTTCTCAGTTAAAGAAATGTCACGCGGAGATGGCTGACATACCTTTGAGAGACACAGTGCCATTGGAAACTTTCAGTTGGATAACGATTTGACCTACGAGGAGAAACCAATTAAGATCCTCGAGTTTGCCAGCCGAGTTACCCGCAACAAGGTTATCAAGTTTTGCAAAGTTTAGTGGAGCCACCACGCGGAGGATGAAGCCATGTGGGAGCGAGAGGAAGACTTGCTCAAAGACCACCCTCACCTATTTTCTAGCCAACCCGAATCTCGAGGGCGAGATTCATCTTAAGGGAGGTAGGTTTGTAACATCCCAAATTTTTAATTTGGAATGTTATACATTAGATCATCAATGCATATCATATTTTATCTTGCATTTTGGTTGATCCTAGAAATTCTACGCAACTCAATGACCCATGGAGAGAGTTGGGGATTTCGTTATTTTCATATTTGAGTTTTCTCAAATTTTGAGAATCGGATCATTTGATTTTATTTATTTTATCATCAATTATTTCTATTACGAAAATATGAGAGAGGGAATAAAATGACTTTCCCAAAATAAAGAAATATTGAGGATTTAATAATAAAATCTAATAAGATTTTATTTCAGAGTTTTTCGGTGTTTTATTTGAATTTAGGAAAAATGTGCGTTTTTCAAAATTGCATTTAGGTCCCAAATAAATGTTCACCTTGTGCGGCTTGATTTTAGAAGCCCGTGAAAATTTATTTTGGAATTTTTGGGGTCCGTTTAGTATTTATTTTTATTTTTCTTTCGAGCGGAAGAAGTAAAAAAACGAACCGACCTAACGGGCCGTGTCCGACTAGGACTCTGGCCCGACTAGGCAATATAAGCCGGCCCAGGCCCCCCGGGCCACACCCTAGCCAGCCCCGCCCGGCTCGCCCCACGCGCCGCCGCCGCCGCTGCCCGCCGCCGCCGCCACGCGCCGCCCCACCGCCGCGCCACCGCCACGCGCCGCCCCACCGCCGCGCCACCACCTCGCGCCGCCCGCTGGACGCCGTCGCCGCCGCCGAGGTTCGCCGCCGCCTCGACTTCCGTGCCAATGTTTTAAAAAAATTGGTTTTCGTCGGTTTTTTTAGTTTCGTTTTTTTAAATAGATCGGTTTTCCCGGTTTATTTAAATAGCGAGCGTTCGTCCGTTCGTTCGTTCTAGCGAGCGTTCATCGTTTTTCTTTTTCTCGGATTAAATCCGTGATTATACTGATCGCGATTCCTGATCCGATTTTCATTTTAGTATAACTTTTCGCTTGTTTATCGGAATCAAGCGATTCAAGCGCCTAGAGTTTCGTCTCGAAACCCTCTATCCGTTTAACCAACTTAAACAAGGTTTTGCTACTGTAAAATTTGCCCTAGATCCAGATTACTAGAACAAAGTTGTTTTCTTTCGCCGTTTGACTTTCGTTGCTTCGTTCGATTTGATTCTTTTTGCCAACCGGAGTTCTTAAGTTGAACCTTCTGGTTAGATCTTTTATTTGAGTTTTACTCATGCATTAGATGAGTACTTATTGTATGCTTGTTTGTTTGTCTGCGATAGAATACCCAGAGTGCGCCGCCTGTTACTTCGAATCTCTAGGTTTCGCGGATCATCAGCAAGGCAAGTAACACTTTGATCATACCTTTTCTACTACCCAGTTTTACTGCATTAGATCAATCCTCACACATTGCATGATTAGGATCTAATTAAATTGTGGGATGGGAAGTAGATGAGGTAGTACCTATTACCTGTTATTATCAATCCTTTGGGAGTTACTTCTACGTTTGCTTATTTTGCCATGCTTTGCTAGTAGACGTGGATTGGGTGAGTGATATCCATGACAGATGTGAGATTGTTAATTAATGGTTTATCTAAGGTGGCAACTTAAACACATATCTAGGTGGATTGAGGCACCTGGGTATTCTAGGACTTGCCTGTTTTCTTTTGGACCGCTACCCAGGCTCAAAGGGATCATGAGACTATTCATACTAGAAACTTCTGTGTGCACCCACAAGCTATAATGGGCTCTAGCATAGTTGACTAAGTTGTGCGAACTCTTACAGTGGTAGACTAGCAGATGTAGGGGATGTAGGTGGTACGGTCTACCCGATCGTAAGGTGCTAGCGCTTCTGAAAGACTATGTCTCGGTCATCCGTCTTCTTAAACACCATGTAGTGCGAGAAACCAAACGGAGGCGATCGAGTCTTGTGGGGAAAAGTGCGCAAACCTCTGCAGAGTGTAATAAACTAATCATGGTTTGCCGTGTCCCCGGTTATGGACATCTTGAGTATCTAGTACTTGGATTATCATATGAATCTGAACATGTTACTCTAAATTAATTTTGTGGGGTTATGTTTAATGATGATGCTTAATTGGGATTGAGAATGCTGTCAACCATTCTCAATGTTTAACAACTACCATGATAATAATTAAATTGTATTCTTTTGAAGTAGGGAAAAATTGGCTTTACGCAAAACTGTAACCATAGAGCTTTCCACCAGCCAAATATGCATATAGTATAGCTGTTTCATTCCATTACTCTCTATGTGTTACCTTGCCAGCATATTCCATGTGCTGACCCGTTTCGGGCTGCAACGTTAATGTTGCAGACTTTTCAGACGACGATTGAGGAGTTTTTAGGTCGTGGTTCTATACTCAGTGATGCCGTTGGTGTTGATGGACTAACTTATCTTCCAAGCCTTCCACTGTTATCATTATTAGATGGCCTTAAGCCATATTTATTGTAATAAGTTCTCTTTTGAGACACTCGATGTAATAAGTGTGTGATTGCTACTCTGCTATAAATCCTCCGAGTACTGTGTGGTGTCAGCATTACTGATCCAGGGATGACATCGGAGCACAGAGATCAGACTGTTTGAGGTCTGGTCGCTACAAATCTCATCCGAGACTCCAAACAACCTTCGGTACATCAAATCACATAACTCATAATACAAATCGTCATCGAACATTAAGTGTGCGAACCCTACGGGTTCGAGAACTATGTAGACATGACCGAGACACATCTCCGGTCAATAACCAATAGAGGAACCTAGATGCTCAGATTGGCTCCTACATATTCTATGAAGATCTTTATCGATCAAACCGCATAACAACATACATTGTTCCCTTTGTCATTGGTATGTTACTTGCCCGAGATTCGATTGTCGGTATCCTCATACCTAGTTCAATCTCATTACCGGCAAGCCTCTTCACTCGTTTCGTAATGCATCATCCTGTAGCTAACTCTTTAGTCACATTGCTTGCAAGGCTTATAGTGATGAGCATTACCGAGAGGGCCCAGAGATACCTCTCCGACAATCGAAGTGACAAATCCTAATATCGATCTATGCCAACTCAACAAACACCATCGGAGACACCTATAGATCATCTTTATAATCACCCAGTTACGTTGTGATGTTTGACAGCACACTAAGTGTTCCTCCGGTATTCGGGAGTTGCATAATCTCATAGTGATAGGAACATGTATAAGTCATGAAGAAAGCAATAGCAACAAACTAAACGATCATAGTGCTAATCTAACGGATGGGTCTTGTCCATCACATCATTCTCTAATGATGTGATCCCATTCATCAAATGACAACACATGTCTATGGCTAGGAAACTTAACCATCTTTGATTAACGAGCTAGTCAAGTAGAGGCATACTAAGGACACTCTGTTGATCTATGTATTCACACATGTATCAAGTTTCCGGTTAATACAATTCTAGCATGAATAATAAACATTTATCATGATAGAAGGAAATATAAACAACAACTTTATTATTGCCTCTAGGGCATATTTCCTTCAAGGCACTCCTCCTATGTGGTGTTCTTGGACAATTATTGCTCAGATTGCCTCTTCTCTAGGTGTTATTGTTAATGTAGATTGGCATGGGGTGTTCAGGAGTTTTGATGTGGTGGTCAGGGTTTAGGTTTCTGTTAGAGACCCTCAATTGATTCCAAAAGACAGAGTGGTGGATATCCACTAGGATTTATACTTACTTACTTTTGAGGTGGAAGAGGATGCAACTCCTGAACCACCCACTCACAAACCCTCTGATGACCCACCTAATCCCAATGATGGTGATGATGATGAGGAAGGCTCTAAGAAGAATGATGATGTGGATGATGATCTCCTGGGTGAAGAGGTGGATCATGACATTGAATCTAGCAATAGGAAAAATCAAACTGATAAGAAAACCACTTCTGCCCCCTGATAGTTTTGATATTCTACAATTTGACACTTATACTTAGTGCATTTCTTGTATTTTAAAGTTCAAGCACAATGATACTCTGTGGAGATTGATTGTTGTTCATGGCTCTGCTTATGAAGAGCATAAACTTGATTTTATTAATGAACTCAATAGGGTGCTCTCTAGCTGGTCTAGCCCTACTTTAGTGGGGTATATTTTAATTTGGTTGGAGTGGCCAGTGAGAAGAATAATGGGCTAATCAATCAACATTGGGCTGACCTGTTCAATGATTGGATAAATAAGTTTGGCCTCATTGAACTAAACAAGGCTGCTAGGAAATTTACTTGGGCCAACAACCAACATAATTTGATGATGGCCACATTAGATAGGGTCTTTGTTTTTGTTGATTGGGATGGCCTTTTTCCTGGGTCACATATTAAGGCTCTCCCTAGAGTTGGGTGTGGTCATACTCCTTTAGTCTTGGATACTGTTATTGTGCACCCCAATACCTCCAAATTTTATAGATTTGAGAAATGGTGGTTCAAGATTCCTGGTTTTGATGAAGTTATTCACAAAGCTTGGAATTCCAAATGTCATGCCACTAAAGCTATTGACATTTGGCAGTTTAAAATCAGAGCTAGTAGTAAAGCTGCTAAAGGATGTTGTGCTAATTATGAAGTTGGCCAGAATAAAACTAAGCAGTCCCTGGTGGTTGAATATAATTGTCTAGACATTTTGGCTGTATCTCAGCCTTTGTCTCCTAACTCTAAGAACAAGATGGAAACTATTTCAGGTGACCTGAATGAGATCTGGAGAAAGGAGGAGATCAAGGCGAGACAGAGGTCTAGGGAGAGGGAAATCCTGGAAGGTGAGAACAACATTGGATACTTTAAAGTTGTGGCAAATCAAGAAAGGAGGAAAAAGCAGATAGCTATGCTTGAAGGCCCCTCAGGTCCTGTGGAAGACACCAAAGGTATAATTCAGATTGCTATTGATTATTAAAATAAATTATTTGGGTATGTACCTACTCTTGACATTGACCTCCAAGATGACTTTTGGTATCAAGCTAGTGTAGTTAACTCATATCATTTTAATTTGCTTGAAACTCCTTTCTCTGAAGAGGAGATCAAGGCTGCTGTCTTTCGCTCATATGCCGAGGGAGCTCCTGGCCCTGATGGGTTTCCTTTTTTATTTTACCAGAAATACTAGGACCTTATCAAAAATGATTTGTTTGCTCTTTTTAAAGATTGGGAGGCTGGCGAGCTGGACTTATTCAGGCTTAATTTCTTCCTACTTACTTTAGTGCCTAAAGAACCCAATGCTGTTAAGCTGAATAAATTTAGGCCTCTAGCTATTGTTAATTGTAGCTTTAAATATTTTGCCAAGTGTGCACCAGTAGGTTTGGCCCTGTGTGTAGTGTTCTAATCTCCCCAAACCAGACTGCTTTCTTAAAAGGAAGATTTATCCTTGAGAGTATTGTGGCCGCTCATGAAGTAGTGTATGCTGTGGCTACTAATAACCTGCCTGGTTTTTGCTTTAAACTTGATTATGAGAAATCTTATGATATGATTAGTAGAGAATTTCTTTTGAAAATGCTTAGGAGGAGAGGCTTTGGCCCTAAATGGATGCATAAACTCGAATCGCTCCTCTGCAATGGATCTGTGGCAGTGAGAATTAATGATACTAATAGTGATTACTTTATAGCTAGTAAAGGATCTAGACAAGGAGACCCTATATCTCCCCTTCTTTTTAATCTTGTTGCACATGTATTCACTAGGATACTAATCAAAGCTGCCAATAATAAATTAATTGTTGTTGTTTTCCCTTCCTCAAATCCTGCTGGTGTCATATGCAGTATGCTGATGATACTTTGCTCTTCTTGGATAAAAATCTTGATCATGCCAGGAACTTAAAATGGTTACTATCCTTCTTTGAGAAACTTTCTGGCATGAGGATCAATTTCCATAAATGTGACCTGGTGCCTATCAATATAGATAGGTATGAGGCAATAATTTTTTCTCAATCTTTAGGTTGCAAGCTCAGTGCTTTCTCTACGGAGTACTTGGGTCCACCCCTTCATTATAGTAAAATTAGGAAAGAGGACCTCCAACCTACTATGGATAAGATCATTAAGAAAGCTGCAGGATGGAGAGGCAGGCTTGAAAGATCGTGGATGTCTCCTAGAGGGGGGGTGAATAGGCGATTTAAAATAATTATGGTTTAGGCTTGAACAAATGCGGAATAAACCTAGCAGTTAATTTGTCAAGCAAAAAACTTACAACGACTAGGCTCACCAATGTGCACCACCAACTTATGCTAAGCAAGATAAATAACTAAGTGATAGCAAGATATATGACAAGAAACAATATCGCTATCACAAACTAAAGTGATTAAGTAAAGGGCTTGGGTAAGAGATAACCGAGGCACGTGGAGACGATGATGTATCCTGAAGTTCACACCCTTGCGGATGCTAATCTCCGTTTGGAGCGGTGTGGAGGCACAATGCTCCCCAAGAAGCCACTAGGGCCACTGTAATTTCCTCACGCCCTCGCATAATGCAAGATGCCATGATTCCACTAAGGGACCCTTGATGGCGGTCATCGAACCCGTACAAATGGCAGCCCTTGGGGGCGGTCATCAAACCCGTACACTTTGGCAACCCTTGGGGCGGTCATCGGTACCTGATACGTCTCCGTCGTATCTACTTTTCCAAACACTTTTGCCCTTGTTTTGGACTCTAACTTGTACGGTTTGAATGGAACTAACCCAGACGGACACTGTTTTCAGCAGAATTGCCATGATGTTGTTTTATGTGTAGAAAACAAAAGTTCTCGAAATTACCTGAAACTCCACGGAATATCATACAATAAATAATAAAAAATCCTCACCAAAGATGAAGACCAGGGGGCCCACACCCTTCTCACGAGGGTGGGGGCGCCCCCCTAGGGCGCGCCCCCTACCTCGTGGGCCCCCTGGAGACCCCCCGACTCCAACTCCAACTCTATATAACTGCTTTCGGGGAGAAAAAATAGGAGAGAAGAAATCATCGCGTTTTATGATACGGAGCCGCCGCCAAGCCCTAAAACCTCTCGGGAGGGCTGATCTGGAGTCCGTTCGGGGCTCCGGAGAGGGGGATTCGTCGCCGTCGTCATCATCAACCATCCTCCATCACCAATTTCATGATGCTCACCGCCGTGCGTGAGTAATTCCATCGTAGGCTTGCTGGACGGTGATGGGTTGGATGAGATTCACCATGTAATCGAGTTAGTTTGTTAGGGTTTGATCCCTAGTATCCACTATGTTCTGAGATTGATGTTGCTATGACTTTGCTATGCTTAATGCTTGTCACTAGGGCCCGAGTGCCATGATTTCAGATCTGAACCTATTATGTTTTCATCAATATATGAGAGTTCTAGATCCTATCTTGCAAGTCTATAGTCACCTATTATGTGTTATGATCCGTTAACCCCGAAGTGACAATAATCGGGATACTTACCGGTGATGACCGTAGTTTGAGGAGTTCATGTATTCACTATGTGCTAATGCTTTGTTCCGGTTCTCTATTAAAAGGAGGCCTTAATATCCCTTAGTTTCCATTAGGACCCCGCTGCCACGGGAGGGTAGGACAAAAGATGTCATGCAAGTTCTTTTCCATAAGCACGTATGACTATATTCGGAATACATGCCTACATTACATTGACGAATTGGAGCTAGTTCTGTGTCACCCTATGTTATGACTGTTACATGATGAACCGCATCCGGCATAATTATCCATCATTGATCCGATGCCTACGAGCTTTCCATATACTGGTTTACGCTTATTTACTTTCCCGTTGCTATTGTTACAATCACTACAAAATACCAAAAACATTACTTTGCTTTCATTACTCTTTTGTTACCGTTACCATCACTATCATATTACTTTGCTACTAAACACTTTGCTGCAGATACTAAGTTTCCAGGTGTGGTTGAATTGACAACTCAGCTGCTAATACTTGAGAATATTCTTTGGCTCCCCTTGTGTCGAATCAATAAATTTGGGTTGAATACTCTACCCTCGAAAGCTGTTGCGATCCCCTATACTTGTGGGTTATCAAGACTAATTTCTGGCGCCGTTGCCGGGGAGCATAGCTCTATTCTTTGAGTCACTTGGGATTTATATCTGCTGGACACTATGAAGAACTTGAGAGATCCAAAAACCAAGATCTATCCCTCAACTACGAGGGGAGGTAAGGAACTGCCATCTAGCTCTGCACTTGATTCACCTTCTGTTATGAGTAAGCTTGCGACACCTACACCTGCTTCTGCTATTCGTTCTGATATGTCGCATGTTATTGATGATGCTACTTCTGCTATGCATGATACTTATGATGAAACTACCTCTATGCCTGATACTACTATGCCACTTAGTGATTTCTCGAGGAACGACTTGCTAGGGCTAGAGAGATTGAAAATATTGAATCTGATTATGAAGATGAAAGTGATGATGAAGAATCACTTGTTATTCCTGAGGGTTATTTATTTGATCAAGATGCTTCTTTAGCTATTTTAGCTTGCAAAGATAGATATGAACTCAAAAGGTTATTAGCTAAATGGAATAAGCAATCTCCAAATGCTAGGATGAGACCTGACCCTGCTTTTGCTACTTCACCTATCTGTGTTGCTGATAAGGATTATGAATTCTCTGTTGATCCTGATATAATTACTTTGGTTGAATCTGATCCTTTTCATGGCTATGAATCTGAAACTGTTGTAGCACATCTTACTAAATTAAATGATATAGCCACCCTGTTCACTAATGATGAGAGATCTCGCTACTTTTATATCCTTAAAATATTTCCGTTCTCATTAAAGGGTGATGCTAAGATATGGTTTAATTCTCTTGATCCTGGTTGTGTGCGTAGTCCCCAGGATATGATTTATTACTTCTCTGCTAAATATTTCCCTGCTCATAAGAAACAAGCTGCTTTAAAGGAAATATACAACTTTGTGCAAATTAAAGAAGAGAGTCTCCCACAAGCTTGGGGGAGGCTTCTCAAGTTACTTAATGCTTTGCCTGATCATCCTCTTAAGAAAAATGAAATACTTGATATCTTTTATAATGGACTAACCGATGCTTCCAGAGATTACCTGGATAGTTGTGCTGGTTCTCTTTTCAGGGAAAGAACACCGGATGAAGCTGAAATCTTATTGAATAATATGTTGACAAATGAAAATAATTGGGCACCTCCTGAGCCAGCTCCTGCTCCAATTAATGATCCTATTCCTAAACCAACTCCGAAGAAGAGAGGTATTCTATTTCTCAGTCCTGAAGATATGCAAGAGGCAAAGAAATCTATGAAAGAAAAAGGTATTAAAGCTGAAGATGTTAAGAATTTACCTCCTATTGAAGAAATACATGGTCTTAATTTACCGCCTGTTGAAGAAACATATGATCTTAATCCTTTATTTATTGAAGAACCTCCAGACCTCGATAACCCGACACAGGTAGTAAAGGTAAATTCTCTCTATAGATATGATAAAGCTGAAATCCCTCCTACTAAAATTGCTAGTCAATGCTTGGATGAGTTTGATAATTTTATGTTTAAGCAAGAAGACTTCAATGCTTATTTTGGTAGACAATTAAAACAAGATGCTGATATGATTAAATACTTGGGTGATTATATGGCTAATATTAGAGGTGAACTTAAACTTGTTAGCAAACATGCTTCTATGGTTACCACTCAAGTAGAACAAGTACTTAAAGCTCAAAAATAATTGCTCGATGAGATGAATAGTAAGGAAAATGATTATGCTGTTAAAGTGGCTACTAGAACTGGTAGAATGACTCAGGAACCTTTGTATCCTGAAGGCCACCCTAAGAGAATTGAGCAAGATTCTCAGAGAAATAAAATTGATGCACCTAGTTCTTCTAAAAAGAAGAAAAAGAAAAATGATAGAACTGTGCAAACTTCTAGTGAACCTATTGCTGAACCACCTGATAATCCAAATGATATCTCTATGTCTGATGCTGAAACTCAATCTGGTAATGAACATGAACCTAATGAAAATGTTAATGATGATGTTCATAATAATGCTCAACCTAGTAATGATAATGATGTAGAAATTGAACCTGCTGTTGATCTTGATAACCCACAATCAAAGAATCAACGTTATGATAAGAAAGACTTTGTTGCTAGGAAACATGGTAAAGAAAGAGAACCTTGGGTTCAGAAACCCATGCCTTTTCCTCCCAAACCATCCAAGAAAAAGGATGATGAGGATTTTGAGCGCTTTGCTGAAATGATTAGACCTATCTTTTTGCGTATGCGATTAACTGATATACTCAAAACAATCCTTATGCTAAGTACATGAAAGATATTATTACAAATAAAAGAAAGATACCGGAAGCTGAAATTTCCACCATGCTTGCTAATTATACTTTTAAGGGTGGAATACCAAAGAAACTTGGAGATCCAGGAGTACCTACTATACCATGCTCCATTAAAAGAAACTATGTTAAAACTGCTTTATGTGATCTTGGAGCCGGTGTTAGTGTTATGCCTCTCTCTTTATATCGTAGACTTGATTTGAATAAGTTGACACCTACTGAAATATCTTTGCAAATGGCTGATAAATCAACTGCTATACCTGTCGGTATTTGTGAGGATGTGCCTGTTGTGGTTGCAAACGTTACTATTTTAACGGACTTTGTTATTCTTGATATTCCCGAGGACGATAGTATGTCTATTATTCTTGGAAGACCTTTTCTTAATACTGCAGGGGCTGTTATTGATTGCAACAAAGGCAATGTCACTTTTCATGTTAATGGTAATGAGCATACGGTACACTTTCCGAGGAAACAACCTCAAGTTCATAGTATCAATTCTATCGGAAAAATTCCATCGATTATATTTGGAGGTTTTGAATTTCCTCTTCCTACTGTCAAGAAGAAATATGATATACTTATTATTGGGGATGTGCATATCCCCGTTGAGGTAACCTAGTGTTATTCGAAATTTCTCCGGTTTCATGTTAATCGGAATGAGTTTGTTAACAAGACTTGATCAACCTTGTTAGTGGATTCCTTTTGACGAGCATGAGATGGATGAAACTAGAAGCACAACCTTCTGTACCCTTCTATACTTTCTGTTATTTAGTTGAAATAAAGTAAAAATAAATAATTTTCTGTCTGTTATCTGATTATCCGTGCAATATAAAAATACCTCGAAAATAAAAGTTCTCCAAATGCCCTGAAAATTAAATATGATTTTTATAGAATATTTGAGGATTTATGGAACAAAGAACACACCAGGGGGCCAACCACCTTGCCACGAGGGTGGAGGGCGCGCCCACCCCCTAGGGCGCGCCCCCTGCCTCGTGGGCCCACGGTGGCCCTCCTCCACTTATTCTTTCAGCCACACACTTCATCTTCCTCCCCCAAACACGAAAAACCAACTCAAACCCGAGTCCAAGCTTGTTTTGCTGCCATTTTCGGTCTCCTTGCTCAAAGCACCTCTCACAAAACTGCTTGGGGAGATTGTTCCTTGGTATGTGACTCCTCCATTGGTCCAACTAGTTTTTGTTCTAGTACTTTATTCATTGCAAATTTTTGCTGCTTAGGTGACCCTGTTCTTGAGCTTGCATGCCAAATTTATATGGTCAAAAGTAGTTTTGATGCATGATATAGGCCCTAGGCACTTGTAGGAGTAGTTGCTATCAATATTATTGAGTTTGGTTTACTTTTATTTTGAAGTTACTAAAAAATTTCAGAATTTTTTAGAGGAAGAAATATGCTTAGGAAAACGTTCCAAGGTGGTTCTTCAAAGAAGCAAGGACCCAGGCTTGCAATGCGTGATGCTGACGAAGAACCACCAAGAGACGGTCCAGTGCGTCCTTGTGAGTGGCCTTATGAAAATTTTATGGATCGAGCGAGAATCAAAGAAGAATTTAATGCATATTTGCGTAATGCCGATCTTGAGGACTTTGAGGCAGACAAATGCCCCCAGTATCATGAGCTCACAAGCTCTTCTATGAGGAGGTTTGAGTATTCATCTTCTCGTAATTCTCCTTCAGTCATGTTTGATCTTTATGACAAATCTTATACCATGGACTTAGAGGATTTCACTTTTGCTTGCAAACTTCCACAATGGGGTAGTGTTAGGGATCCCCCTAAATCTGAATTTAGAAACTTTCTTGCTAGTATAACTGTAGGGGAATTCAGAGATATAACGCAAGCTACCATAGGGAGCATTCACTTTCATGCTATACATTATTTTGCTCTCTTCATAGGTAGTTGCATAAATGCTAAGGATGAAGCATGTCACATGTGTGTCCCTGACCTTAGCATTCTCAGGAGTGCTGTGTCAGGAGACCAATCTTATCATATGGGAGCCACTGTAGCTCGTAGGTTGCATCATAATAGACATAATGGAGATTTCTTTGGAGGAATTTATGCAACCCGCTTAACTAAATTTCTTGAGATAGACATTCGTGAAGGAGACATGGAGTTGCCTCCTGCTTATTTAGATTTTGATTCTATGGTTTCCCACCATTTTGTCGGGAGGAACGAATCACCTCTCCAGTATCGACTAAACTTTGACAGACGCTGTGCTGTCCATATTACTCTCCCTGCTCCTGCTTTCTTTGATTATCAGGCAAGAGGAGGATATACTATTACCAGAGAGGAGGCAGATGAGTACGAGAGGAGAGCGGAGGCTGCTCGTCGCCACGCTGCAGCTCAGGAGGCGATAGCCGCTGCATCACAGTATGACCCCAACAACTATTATTATGGATATCAGCCAGGCCAGCCGTGGCCATAGACCAACTTAGGCCAAAAGCCTAAGCTTGGGGGAGTACGTATTTCTCACCGACATTACATTTATGTTCACACACACTCATTGTTAGATGTCGGTGCTCATACTTTTTCGTTGTATCATCCATGCTAGTTTATTTCCTTTTACGCTTTCTTCTTGTGTGTTTAATAAACCTTAAGGAAAACCAAAAAAATTAGTTATAGTTTTTAATTAATTTACTTTCCATGCCTGTAGTAGTAATTAAAAATAAAACCCAAAAATATTTCATGTTCTTCTTTTGCTTGTTGGGAGCTTTCCCGTGTAAATAGTTTTATTTCTTTTCTTTTCTTTGGGGGTCAGTAGGAGAAGACCATGATTAAATTGTTGAAGTGGCTCTTATATGCATTATTTTTTATCTGACAAAAGAGCCCATATTGCCTTGTCTTCTCCTGTTTATTGAATGCTCGCAGATTCCAGCTTAGTCCAATGCACGTGCACTCTTATTATTATTCACATCATTCGGTCGTGCAAAAGTGAAAGGCAATTATGATGATATATGATGGACTGACTGAGATGAGAAAAGCTGGTATGAACTCGACCTCTTTTGTTTTTGTAAATATGATGAGTTCATCGTTCTTGATTCAGCTTGTTATGAATAAACATGTTTGCAATGACAATTAGAGATCATAGTTGCTTGTGCCATGCTTGATTAGCTATGAGTTATAATGATTTACCTTGCGTCCCAACATGCTATTAAAATGGTTATGATGTGGTATGATAGGGTGGTATCCTCTTCTGAATGATTTAAGTGACTTGACTTGGCACATGTTCACGCATGTAGTTGAAACAAATCAACACAGCCTTCACGATATTTATGTTCATGGTGGATTATATCCTACTCATGCTTGCATCCAATGTTCATTAATTTTAATGCATGTACATGGCTGTTGTCGCTCTCTAGTTGGTCGCTTCCCAGTCTTTTGCTAGCCTTCACCTGTACTAAGCGGGAATACTGCTTGTGCATCCAAACTCCTTAAGCCCCAAAGTTATTCCACATGAGTCCACTATACCTTCCTATATGCGGTATCTACCTGCCGTTCCAAGTAAATTTGTATGTGCCAAACTCTAAACCTTCAAATAATCATCCTGTTTTGTATGCTCGAATAGCTCATGTATCAACTAGGGCTGTCTGTATCTTCCATGTTAGGCGGGTTATTCTCAAGAGGAGTGGACTCCGCTCCTCACTCACGAGATAAAGGGTTGGTCACCGGGATGTCCAGTCCCATGCTTTATGCAAACTAAATCAAAATAACTGCAAACAAACCCCCCCTGGGACCTGATGTATGTTGGAGGCACTCGTTGTTTCGAGCAAGCCATGGATTGATGTTTGTTGGTGGAGGGGGGTATAAACTCTACCATTCTGTTTGGGAACCGCCTATAATGTGTGTAGCATGGAAGATATCGACATCTCTTGGTTGTTATGTTGACAATGAAAGTATACCGCTCAAAATGTTATTCACCTCTATTTCAAAACCGACCTTTGGCACCTCTACAAATCCCTGCTTCCCTCTGCGAAGGGCCTATCTATTTACTTTTATGTTGAGTCATCACCCTCTTATTAAAAAGCACCAGTTGGAGAGCACCGCTGTCATTTGCATTCATTACTGTTAATTTATATTGGGTGTGACTAGGATTGGATCTATTTTACCATGAATTACAATGCCTAGTCAGTCCTTGATCTTTAAAGGTGCTCTGCATTTATGTTTTGCAGTCTCAGAAAGGGCTAGCGAGATACCATCTTGCTATATCATATTATGATTGTTTTGAGAAAGTGTTGTCATCCGAGATTTATTATTATGGCTTGCTAGTTGATTATGTTATTGATATGAGTAATCATGAGACCTGAGAATTATTGCAAATGTGGTTAGTTATAATCTTTGCTGAAAACTTGAATGCTAGCTTGACATATTCACAACAACAAGAGCAAACAGAGTTTGTAAAAGTTTTTCTTTATTTCTTTCAGCTTGTCAACTGAATTGCTTGAGGACAAGCAAGGGTTTAAGCTTGGGGGGTTGATACGTCTCCGTCGTATCTACTTTTCCAAACACTTTTGCCCTTGTTTTAGACTCTAACTTGTATGATTTGAATGGAACTAACCCGGACTGACGCTGTTTTCAGCAGAATTGCCATGATGTTGTTTTATGTGCAGAAAACAAAAGTTCTCGGAATTACCTGAAACTCCACGGAATATCATACAATAAATAATAATAAAAATCCTCGCCAAAGATGAAGACCAGGGGGCCCACACCCTTCTCACGAGGGTGGGCCCCCCCTAGGGCACGCCCCCTACCTCGTGGGCCCCATGGAGACCCCCCGACTCCAACTCCAACTCTATATAACTGCTTTCGGGGAGAAAAAATAAGAGAGAATAAATCATCGCGTTTTACGATACGGAGCTGCCGCCAAGCCCTAAAACCTCTCGGGAGGGCTGATTTGGAGTCCGTTCGGGGCTCCGGAGAGGGGGATTCGTCGCCGTCGTCATCATCAACCATCCTCCATCACCAATTTCATGATGCTCACCGCCATGCGTGAGTAATTCCATCGTAGGCTTGTTGGACGGTGATGGGTTGGATGAGATTCACCATGTAATTGAGTTAGTTTTGTTAGGGTTTGATCCCTAGTATCCACTATGTTATGAGATTGATGTTGCTATGACTTTGCTATGCTTAATGCTTGTCACTAGGGCTCGAGTGCCATGATTTCAGATCTGAACCGATTATGTTTTCATCAATATATGAGAGTTCTAGATCCTATCTTGCAAGTCTATAGTCATCTATTATGTGTTATGATCCGTTAACCCCGAAGTGACAATAATCGGGATACTTACCGGTGATGACCGTAGTTTGAGGAGTTCATGTATTCACTATATGCGAATGCTTTGTTCCGGTTCTCTATTAAAAGGAGGCCTTAATATCCCTTAGTTTCCATTAGGACCCTGCTGCCACAGGAGGATAGGACAAAAGATGTCATGCAAGTTCTTTTCCATAAGCACGTTTGACTATATTCGGAATACATGCCTACATTACATTGACGAATTGGAGCTAGTTCTGTGTCACCCTATGTTATGACTGTTACATGATGAACCACATCCGGCATAATTATCCATCATTGATCCGATGCCTACGAGCTTTCCATATACTGGTTTACGCTTATTTATTTTCCCGTTGCTATTGTTACAATCACTACAAAACACCAAAAACATTACTTTGCTTTCATTACTCTTTTGTTACCGTTACCACCACTATCACATTACTTTGCTACTAAACACTTTGCTGCAGATACTAAGTTTCCAGGTGTGGTTGAATTGACAACTCAGCTGCTAATACTTGAGAATATTCTTTGGCTCCCCTTTAGTCGAATCAATAAATTTGGGTTGAATACTCTACCCTTAAAAGTTGTTGCGATCCCCTATACTTGTGGGTTAGCAGTACCCGTCAAATTTCTCGGGGCGATCTCCACAACCTAATTGCAGACCCCGACTCTATCCCGGAGCTTTACACCAGAATGATTGAGCTCCGAACACCACCAACCGTCTAGGGCGCCCAAGAGGAACAAGCTCAAGGGTACCAAGCACCCAAGAGTAATAAGCTTATGAGCTTGTAACTTCCACGTATCACCGTGGAGAACTCAAACCAATGCACTAAATGCAATGGCAATGGCACATGGAGTGCCAAAATCCTTATCTCCCAAATCCCACCGAAGCAACTAATGCTAGGGAGGAAAATGAGAGGAAGAACGGAGAAGAGAACACGAAGAACTCCAAGATCTAGATCCAAAGGGTTCCCCTCACATAGAGGAGAAAGTGATTGGGGGAAATGTGGATTTAGATCTCCTCTCTCTTCCTCCCCCCAAAAACTAGCAAGAATCCATGGAGGGATTGAGAGATAGCAAGCTCGAAGAAGGTCAACAATGGGGGGAAGAACATGAGCTAAAAGGATAAGGTTCAACGGGGAAGAAGACCCCCTTTTATAAGTGGGGAAAAATCAAGTCGTTATGTGCCCAGCCCGCACACGAACGGTACTACCGCTCCAACAAGTGGTACTACCGCTCGGGCGGTAGAGCAGGAAAAAATAGAAACGACAAAGAACCTTAGGGGCGGTAGTGCTGCATGAAAGAGGTACTACCGCACAAGTGAGCAATACTGCCGCCTGCCGCTATAGTTGGTACTGCCGCTTGCCCCAGCGGTACTACCGCTGGGGTCAGAGCACACGAGGAAGAGAAGAGAGAAGAAGAGAGACCTAGAGCGGCACTAGTAGCGGTTGTAGGTGAGGTACTACCACTAAAGAGCGGTACAATCACTCCTACTACCGCTGCTACTTCCATTGAACCCAACATGCAAAAAGCAAGTCCCGAATCGAGGTGGTACTAGAGCGGCACTTGAGCAGAACCACCGCCTGAAGCTCTGGGCGATACTACTGCCATTATAACGGTACTATGCCTGTTACTCTAGGTGGTACTGCCACTCCAAGCCATGGTACTACCGCAGGTGCAACAAGCAAGCCCAGAAATGCCATAACTTCTGCAAATGATCTCTGAATTGAGCAAACTGAAGTTTGGTTATAGTAAGAAGTGGCAGGGGAGGTATGCCTAAAGAAATAGAAGAGTGAAACCTCCAACAGAGAAGAACCGACATAACCTCCAACATCGAGAACATCATAGAAGATGCATGTGAACTCCATTTTCGATGAACTCAAGCTTGTCATGAAGATGACCGCTCCAAAACTCACAAAGAGAAACACCAAACAAGAACCAAGAAAGATGATGTAAGAATGCAATGATTTGATCTCTCTACGAACGTTACGGTCAAGCTACTCATCGAGAGCCCCCCTTGATAGTACAACAACTGATCCTATAACCCGGTCTCTCAACTACCACCATGAGACCGGTAAAATAGAAAACCTATCAAGGGCAAACCTTTGCCTTGCACATAGTCCGCTTGAGCTAGATGATGACGATCTTGACTCCCTCAAGTTGGACCACCTTTCTAGATTGCGTTGCCTCGATGAAGACCAGTTGATTGATCCCCCATACTCCACTATGGGTGAGCCACTCTTTGGCATTCACAAGTCTATTGACACCCCAATGGACGGCAAGCTTTAAGGATGATCTCTTCGTGATGCTCCACTCGAACTTGCACACCGCAATCTTGATGACGATCACCACTTGATGTCATCCTCCATGGGTTGTATGAGATCTTCCTCTTGATGCAAACCCATGGAAACAAACCTAACCCCACATAGAACTCACACGTAGATCATGGGTTAGTACACAAAGCATAATGGACAATGCTTACCATACCATGGGATCACTTGATCCCTCTCGGTACATCTTATACGCTTTGTGTGTTGATCAACTTGATTCACTCGTGACTTAGTCTTGATCAACCTTGAATCTTTCCAACTCTCTTCATTTGCATGATGTCTTGAAGGTAAACATGAATGATGACACAATCTTATTCTTCAAGACATGCTTGCAATAAGCTCAACACTCACATGACCAATCTTTGGATAACTCCTTAATAGCACCTTGGTCAACTCATAAACTCATGACCAATCTTTGGATAATTCCTTAATAGCACCTTGGTCAACTCATAAACTCCTTGAAACCAACACATGGACTTCAAGAGATATCTGTGGACAAATCCTTCCAATATAGCTCAAAGCAACCATTAGTCCATAGAGAATGTCATCAATTACCAAAACCACACATGGGGGCACCGAGGGAGTCCTGGACTAAGGGGTCCTCGGGCGTCCGACCTATTGGATATGGGCCGGACTGATGGGCCGTGAAGATACGAAGACCAAAGACTTTACCCGTGTCCGGATGGGACTCTCCTTGGCATGGAAGGCAAGCTTGGCGATCAAATATGAAGATTCCTTTCTCTGTAACTGTCGTTGTTTTGTCACGGCAGCTGTCCTAGAGAAAGGACTTAGTCGTGGAGCCATTGCGACGGGTTAGCTTGAAGGGGTTAAAGCGGACACAAGGACGCAAGAGAGTTTATACTAGTTCGGCCCCTTCGATGAAGGTAAAAGCCTACATCTAGTTGTGATTGAATTGATGGGGTTTCGATGACTAGGGAGCAAACAAGCTTTGCCTATGTCTCGAGTTGTTGTCTGTTGTCCTTGAACCGCCGCCGGGTCGTCCCCTTATATACACAGGTGAATCTCGTCGGCTTACGGAGTCCCAATACCGGCTCATAGATGTGTCCAGTTTGGTCTCTTCTTATTCCTAACTTACAATACAGGTTAACTACTAACGCCGGTTTATGGCTGCAGGCCTTGAGCCGACCATGGGCCTTGAGCCCTCCTCTGTCTTCTTGGGCATTAACTTACTTAACTACTGACGAAGTTAACCCGGCCCAGATAGGCCGGTTTACGCCCAGTAGTAATATCCCCAACATTAGGCCCCAGATTGATTTGAACGGGTTGATGTCAATCCTTTAATAAAAGCTTCATCTTCAATATCTTCTTATAAATTGGTAAACCGCCATGATGTCATCTTCTCTGATTGCTGTAAACCGGAGTGATGTCACCTGTCATAACGAAGCTATCCATTATGCTTCTTTGTTTAATAAATCGGCGGAAATTGATGCGACAGCTCCGTTTTGTGGCCCCTTGATTGTCGCGCCTAACTCATGTTCTTTCGCCTTATAAATAGGACCGAAGGGTCATTTCTTTTCTCCTTCCGTGCCTTCTTCATCTTCCTCGCGTCGCCAGCCTCGGAGCTCCGCCGCCGCCGTCGACCTCTGCCTCATCCTTGGCCGCTGCATCAACCTGAGCGCACAAGAACATCGCGGCAACCTTCCGCATCTTCCTCAGCTCCGGTAAATCTTCTATCTTTCCCCCCGCAGATCTGGCCTAGGGTTTCGCAGTTCTTCAGTGTTCATCGTCTGCCTCTTGCTCATGCAATAGATCTTTAGATGAATCCGCAAATCTTTATTCTGTGCAATGATAGTTGTTTGACCTTCGCCTTTACTTATGCATCTCAAACCATGGGTCTATATGAACGTTTTGCTCATTGGTTCGGTACTGCTCCTTTGAACCTCTAAGTATTTATCTCTTCTCTGAACTTGCTTCAGATCCAATGCTGTAAAGAAATCTTGTGAAACCTGTTTGTGCGTACTTGTCCATCTGCAATCTCAGCTTTTCAATGCTTAGATCAGGCGGTTTAACCTTATAGAAAATTTTCCAAACCGGTATATGCCATTAGTCCCCTTGTTGAACCGCCAGATATTGGTTGCTTCATGAAACTCTGGTTCAGATAGCTCTGTCTCCGGTTTAACAGTGCCCATACCAACGTACCTTATATCAAATGCATTTTTGAACTGGCATCTTCTACCTTGTAGATTCCACCATGGCCAAGCAAGTATATGAGTGCAATTGGGTTTCTTCTCGCGTCACAGAGGATCAACTGGATGATTTAGTCCTGATTGGCGCTTTAGGCAGCAAAGATACCATCCATTGGAGGGCTCCTGGCAAAGAATGCCCTCCCACACCTCGAGAAGGAGAGGTTGTTGTTTTCGTAGATCACTTAGCCCGGGGCTTTAAGCCGCCCGGCTCTAAATTTTATCGGGATGTTTTAGCCGATTTCCAACTCCATCCACAAGACACTAGCCCCAACTCTGTTACAAATATGTGCCACTTCCAAGTGCTCTGTGAGGTGTTCTTTCAAGAGGAGCCCACAGTGGAATTGTTCAGAGACCTTTTCCATCTAAACCGCCGTACTGAGTTTACTGATGGCTCTAATACGGAGTTGGGTGGCATGGCGATTCAGAAAAGGAAAGAGGTCACATACCCTCACGCCAATCTGCATAGTCACCCCAAGGAGTGGAATCAGACATGGTTCTACTGCAAAGACACCTCCCCTGCTGGTGAGAATCTCTTACCTGGCTTTCGTCCGGAGTGGCTCAGCAATACACACCCTTTTCCTCAAAGATTGACTGCCCAGGAGAGAAGCAAATATGCTCCCCAGCTGTCAAAGCTCAGAGCCTTTATGGCCAACGGTTTAACAGGGGTTGATCTCGCTCGCTGTTGGATATCATGGAGCATACTGCCCCTTAGTCAGCGCTCCGGTTTGATGTGCGAGTATATTGACATTGTTGATGACCCACTGCGACATTCAAAACTCCAGCTCTCCGATGAAGAAATCACAGTGGCTATGCATAAGATACTGAATGAACCGGAACACGTCTGCGCTAGAACCGGCCTGCTTCCCTTCTGTGCCACCAACAAACCGCCAGCTGTAAGACTTTGATTTTTCTCTTTGCTGAATCTGTTATTGATATGTCTGGTCATTGTTTTTAATATCAGTGTCTGCATAATCAGGGCAATGATCCGTTTTGGAGCAAAAAACTGCCGCAGGAGAAACCAGAAAAACCAGACAAACCGGAAAGAGCAACCCGGCAAAAGACTAAAGCTATGAAGAAGACTGCCCACGGGAAAAGAACCACTGCATCTTCTAATCCGGCCCCTGATGATGAGGTGGATAATCCGGACTTTGAGGTAGAGCTTGACTCACTTGGTTTATTTTTCATGCGTCTTATTGATGATGATATTTGTCAGGATGATGCCGAAGCCAGCCACGCGGATGTTGCAGAGGTAATTATTCTCTCTTCCGATTCAGAAACTTTGCCTTCACAAAAAATCCGTCAGGCAAACCGGAAAGTTAAATTTTCTCATCCTCTTGCTTATCTGGATCCTAAACTTCTTATGAAGATCCAACAACACGAAGCTCGTCGCACCACCCGGCACAGCGGCCAGGTAGTTACCTCCGCCGGTTTACCGAATAGTCTGGTTCGGAAACGCCATTCAGAGGTCTCTAATTTGCTTGTCAGTGCTTGTCCTAAAGCGGGCTGCTTTCGTCAACCTCTTAATCCGTCTGACTCCGATTACCAGGTTACTTCCCACTCATCTTCTGGCGAGTCATCGGCTACTCAGCTCCCACCGCTCAACACTGTAACATCCCAGATGTAACTTTCCCAATTTGTACTCCAACTCTTGCCGTTTCCGGCGTTAAGTTAATTTATATTCTCGAGTTCGGGTCTTTGTCTCTGTGAGTTGTTGTCATTGTCATGCATCTCATATCATGTCATCATGTGCATTGCATTTGCATACGTGTTCGTCTCATGCATTCGAGCATTTTCCCCGTTGTCCGTTTTGCATTCCGGCGCTTCGTTCTCCTCCGGTGGTCATTTCTAGCTTTCTTTCGTGTGTGGGGATTAAACATATCTGGATTGGACCGAGACTTGCCAAGCGGCCTTGGTTTACTACCGGTAGACCGCCTGTCAAGTTTCGTATCATTTGGACTTCGTTTGTTACTCCAACGATTAACCGAGGGACCGAAAAGGCCTCGTGTGTGTTGCAGCCCAACACCCCTCCAATTTGGCCCCAAACCCACCAAACTCTGCTCCATCATCTAGAGCGTTCGATCACGATCGCGTGGCCCAAAACCGCACCTCATTTGGACTCTCCTAGCTCCCTCTATGCCTATTTAAACACCCCCCGATTTTCGGATCTCCTCCTACCTCCGAAACCCTAAAAATCATCTCCGCGCGCCGAACACCGCCGCCATCCTCTCCCGCGTTGCCACGTGGCACCCGCCGCCGCCTCCCACCGCGCGGCCCGGTAGCCCACGGCCGGCCCCCGCGGCCCGCTTCCCGCGCCGCCTCGCGCCGCCCCGCTCCGC
>NC_057803.1:137884162-137893647 GCF_018294505.1 Triticum aestivum
TCCGGTGGCCGCCGCCCGAGCCGCCGCACCGCCGCCTCTCCACGCCGGCCCGAGCCGCCGCCACCACCTTCACCATCGCCGGCCCCGGCCATCTCCCCCTCCGGCCGCCGCCCCGCCTGTCTCCGGTGAACAGTGCCCGCGCCGCCGCTACAGTGTTTCTCCCGATCCAGATCTGGAAACCCTAGGTCGTTTTTTTCTCCAACTCCCGAAATTTGCAGATCCAAGTGCCTCTATTCGTGGCCCCGTAACTTTGCATCTGTAGCTCTGATTCATGCATATAGCATATCAAAATGTTCATCTCAGAGAGTACATAATTTCATTCCATTGCATAATTTTCATTTGAGTTCATCTTGATGCCCGTAATGCTGTTAGAAGAGGGCTACTTGAGTTAATTGTCAGATCTGCTACTCCGTTTAGCATTTTTGTCATTTTTGCCATGATTAATGTGTGCATGATATGCCCTGATGCTCTACATATGTTTTGTTAAGGGTTTTGTCATCTTTCTATAGGTGCAACCCATGTATTTTTGTGATGTGTGTGGTGACTTGTGCAAGCTTGCAAAGTGGTGCACTTGCTAAGTCTGTTTTCAGGGACTTAGTAATTTCACTAAGTCCTTGATCTGTTTATCTCATGTTGCCATATGTTCATGTTGTTTCCTAGTGATCCGTGCCTCTTTTGAGGATGATCGGTAAGGGTGTTTTGTTAATATTGTAGTGCTCTATCCATCCATGTCTTTGTTTGCAACTATGGAGCACCCTAGCTTGAGTCAATCGAGCTCTACTTTTGCTACTTTGTGAATCTGGGCAGATTGTCAACTTGTTTGCAATTTTGCCGGTGATGTTGTAGTTGATCCGTGCATGCTATGCTATTGTTCTTGCCATGTCTAGCTTGAATTTTGTGCTTCTTTATGGGTGTATACTTGTATTGCCATGACTTGCATCATAGTGAGTGCATCGAGCTCGTAAACATGCCTACTTGAGTTATATTTCAGCATGTGTCAGTTTTCACTAAGTCTGAAAACTGATTATGTTTTTGCTATGTTCACGTGCTTGCAATTGTATTTTCTGATCCCTTTTGGCTCAAAGTCACTAAGGGATTTTTGTTAAGCTCCTTGAGTAGCTCCATTCCATGCTTTACTTTGCCATGTTTAGATCCTGTAGCATGTAGTTTTGTTGCTCCGAAGAGGGCTACCTGATCTGAAATTCCAGACAAGTGTTAATTTCACTAAGTCTGAGATATGTTTGCCATATGCATTTTTGCCATGCTTGTTTGAACCTGTTAATGGCTGAATTGGCCGTAGCTCAGTGCTAGACTTTTGTTAAGCATCTTGTATGCATCCCTTCCATGTATTTTGTTGTCATGTTTGGGTGCTGTAGCATGTTCATCTCATTGCATTTAGTTGGCTACTTGTTGTAAATCGCAGACCGGTGCCATTTTTGAATCGCTTGCCATTTCCAAACCGTAACTCCGATTCCGGCGTTCTTTATATCATTTTCAAGTGATTTCATCTCATCTTTCCAGTGGCACACTTGGTTTTCCAAGTTGAGACCAGGTTCATGCATTTCCTGTCATATCTTACATTTTGCATCCCGCATCGCATCCCGCATAGCATATCATCTTTGCATTGTGTTGTTTGAGTTTGCACGTGGTTGATTGTGTCCTTGTTGCTTGTTTATCTTGTTTGGGTAGAGCCGGGAGACGATTTCTCTAACGAGGAGCCCGTTGAGTTTGCTTTTGAGGATCCAGTCAACTCTGACAACCGTGCAAGCAAGATGATCATACCCTCGAAATCACTACTATCTTTGCTATGCTAGTTTGCTCGCTCTTTTGCTATGCCATTGCTATGATGCCTACCACTTGCTTTCAAGCCTCCCAAATTGCCATGTCAAACCTCTAACCCACCATTGTCCTAGCAAACCGTTGATTGGCTATGTTACCGCTTTGCTCAGCCCCTCCTATAGCGTTGCTAGTTGCAGGTGAAGATTGAAGGTCGTTCCTTGTTGGAACATCATTTATTTACTTGTTGGGATATCATTATATTATCTTGCTATCTTAATGCATCTATATACTTGGTAAAGGGTGGAAGGCTCGGCCTCTCGCCTAGTGTTTTGTTCCACTCTTGCCGCCCTAGTTTCCGTCATATCGGTGTTATGTTCCCGGATTTTGCGTTCCTTACGCGGTTGGGTTATAATGGGAACCCCTTGATAGTTCGCCTTGATTAAAGCTTTCCAGAAATGCCCAACCTTGGTTTTACCATTCGCCACCTAGCCTTTTTTTCCTTGGGTTACCGGAGCCCAAGCGTCATCTTATTTTAAACCCCCCCGGGCCAGTGCTCCCTCTGAGTGTTGGTCCGAACCGGGCAGCCTGCGGGGCCACCTCGGGGAAACTTGAGGGTTGGTTTTACTCGTAGCTTGACCTATCTGAGTGTGCCCTGAGAACGAGATATGTGCAGCTCCTATCGGGATTTTTCGGCACATTCAGGCGGTGTTGCTGGTCTTGTTTTAACCTGTCGAAGTGTCTTGAATTACCGAGATACCGAGTCTGATTGGAACGTCTTGGGAGGAGGTCTTCCTTCGTTGACCGTGAGAGCTTGTCATGGGCTAAGTTGGGACTCCCCTGCAGGGATTGAACTTTCGAAAGCCGTGCCCGCAGTTATGGGCAGATGGGAATTTGTTAATGTACGGTTGTAGATAACTTGAACCTTAACTTAATTAAAATGATTCAACTGAGTGTGTTACCATGATGGCCTCTTCTCGGCGGAGTCCGGGAAGCGGACACGGTGTTGGAGTAATGTTTGCGCAGGTTGCTCTCTAGTTTCTCGCTCGCGCTTTGCCTCCTCTTCTCGCTCTCTTTTGCGAATAAGTTAGCCACCATACTTGCTAGTCGCTTGCTGCAGCTCCACATATATTTACCTTGCCTTACCTATAAGCTTAAATAGTCTTGATCGCGAGGGTGCGAGATTGCTGAGTCCCTGTGGCTCACAGATTACTATTACACTAGATGCAGGGCCTGATGATTCCGCTCCAGGAGACGCGTATGAGCTCAAGTGGGAGTTCGACGAAGACTCTCAACGTTACTATGTTTCCTTTCCCGATGATCAGTAGTGGTGCCCAGTTGGGGGTGAACGGGACCGTGTCGCATGTTGGGTTCTCTTTTATTTTGGCGCCGTAGTCGGGCCATGAGTGTTTGGATGATGTAATGTTATTTATGTACTTGATTGACATGGCGAGTGTAAGCCAACTATGTTATCTCCCCTTTATTATTATTTATATTACATGGGATGTTGTGAAGATTGCCTAACTTGCGATATATGCCTTCAATGCGATTATGCCTCTAAGTCGTGCCTCGACACGTGGGAGCTATAGTCGCATCGAGGGTGTTACAAGTTGGTAATTAGAGCCTTCCCCGACCTTAGGAGCCCCATTGCTTGATCATTTTTAGCGGCCGAGTTGTGTCTAGAAAAAATGTTTTGAGTCATTTAGGAATTATATATCGGAGAGTTTAGGAATTCTTTTTTACTTCCCAGTCTCCTCATCGCTCTGGTAAGGCATCCTGACGTAGAGTTTTGACTCTTCTCTTCTCAAATTTCACTAAAAAAATTTTAGGATCACGCGGGTATCTTGGAATCGTTCCGATGGTGTTATGATGAGAACATTGTCTTGGTGCCTCCTGTCAGGGGTTTAGTGGAAGTGTTCCGGGGAGTTGAGCTCTGAGGTGTTGTCATCATAATTTTATCGTTGCAGTTCTGGAATACCTGAGTTTAGTATGCCGACATCGAAAATCTCTTTTATGCAGTTCGTTGGTGAGATAACCTCGACGCCACCCAGTACTGGGGCGGGAGTTCGGGAGTATCGCCATAACTTGTATAACGGATGCTTTTCGAAGGTTGAGGTAGATGGTTTCCGAAGGTTTCTTGGTTATGTGTTGAAGGATGGATACAGCTGGATGTAGGATTTGCTAGTTTGGGTGAGATATTATGCTTCCCCTGTATCCCCAACACCTGATTGCATAACCAGAAAGGTTCGGGAGTTTCATAGGTGGGAATTCTAGTAGCTCTAGTTCTTCTTCCACGGATATTGGTTTGAGATTGGGATTTCTTACCGAATATTCGTTCTTGATCTGAACCTTGTTGATTTATTTCTCTACCTTAATTCTACGTGGCTTCTCAATTTATGGATATGTGACCATTTCAAGAGGAATGCATTCGTTCATTTTGTTCGGATGTGAAGACTATATGTTGCAATTTTCATTCCGTTAGATTCAGCTTCAATATTTATCTGTCAATGTGCTAATGGTGGTCAACCTCTTCAAGATGGCTCCTCCAACGCGCACGACTCCGAATCCTGATCCGCCACCACCTCCATCTCCTCCAAAGGCATGGCAAGCTGTGATGGCCGCAACCAATGCAAACACACAGTTGATCATGCAAATTCTCCAAGAGCGCAATCAAGGAAACCAAGGGAATCAAGGCAACAATCAGAGTCACTTTGCTACACTCAACCAGTTCCTTGCTAACGGGCCAAAGACTTTCAGCAATTGTGTTGAGGCAACCGATGCTGACGATTGGCTTGTGGATCTGTGTAAGCATTTCGAGTGCAGTAACATCAGGCCTGAGGACTTTGTCAAGTTCGCTTCCTTCCAACTCAAAGATCAAGCTGCAGAATGGTTCCAGCAGTACAAGGATTCCCGAGGTGGACGTGTTATCACTTGGGATGATTTCCGTCGAGATTTCCGAGCTCATCATATCCCCCAGAGCGTGGTTGAAAGCAAGCGTGAGGAATTCTGCAATCTGAAGCAAGGCTCTTTGTCTGTCTATGACTACAACAAGTTGTTCCAGAAGCTCGCCCGCTTTGCCAAGCAGGACGTCCCTGATGAGAAGAGCATGATATATCAGTTCAGGGGTGGTCTCAGAGAAGAAATCCAGCTCGCTCTTGTTCTCTTTGAACCCTTGAGATACGATGAGTTCTACAACACGGCATTGAAGCAAGAGGCTGCTCAGTTGAAGTGTGATGCTTCCAAGAAGCGAGTCAGAGATGTTACTCCTTCTTCCTCTACTCAAGTGGCCAAGCAGCAGAAGTTTTGGCTTCCTCCTCCTCCGTTCCGTCAGCCGTATCAGCAGAAGAGCAAAGGTGGCAGTGGTTCTTCCCACCCACCCAACCCTGGCTTTCAGAACAAGACTTCGTCTCAAGCTCCAAGATCGAGTGCTCCGTACCACCGTCCGCTTTCAGAGGTCACGTGCAACAAGTGCCAATAGAAGGGTCACTATGCCAACAAGTGTTTCAACCAGAGGCGTCTTCCTCCTCCTCCTGTCAGATCGGCAAGTACAGCTGTGGTCAAGCATAACCCCAAGCACGCCAAGGTCAATTTGATGAATGCAGCTCAGGCAGAGGATTCTTCAGATGTCATCATGGGTAACCTTCCTGTTAATGATATTCCTGCAAGAGTTCTTTTTGACACGGGTGCATCGCATTGTTTCATGTCAAAGCCATTTTTTACCAAGCATGAGTTCGTTTCTTCTCATTTGGGTAAACAAATGGATATCGTTTCTCCTGGCAAACGTTTGAGTGCTAGTTTGGAGGTGCCAGATGTTACTATCACATTGGGCGACTACAAGTCCTTTCTTCCCCAATGGTTCTTGGTAACTCGGATATTGATCTTATTCTCGGAATGGATTGGCTTTCTAAGCACAAGGCTCAACTTGATTGTGCAGCCAGGCAGATTCAATTGACTCATTCGTCTGAGGATGTAATTGTCTTTGCCGCTCATGATGATACCATTCGTCTGTTTTCTCTCAATGAGAAGGGTGAATTGGATGCCATCTCGCAAATTCCAGTCGTTTGCGAATATCAAGACGTCTTTCCAGAAGAGCTTCCAGGAATGCCTCCGCACCGGCCAGTTGAATTCGTTATTGATCTTGAGCCTGGCATGGAACCTGTGTGCAAACATCCTTACAAGATTGGACCTGAAGAGTTGAAGGAGCTGAAGAAGCAACTCGATATTCAAGAGAAAATGGGTCTCATCCGGCCTAGTTCTTCTCCATGGGGTTGTGGTGTTCTTTTTGTGAAGAAGAAGGATGGAACGGACCGACTTTGTGTTGATTACCGTCCAGTGAACAAGAAGACCATCAAGAACAAATATCCACTTCCCAACATCAATGAGCTGTTCGAACAACTCAAAGGTGCTCGAGTATTCTCCAAGCTTGATCTCCGTATGGGTTATCATCAGATTCGAATCTGTGAGCAAGATATTCCCAAGACGGCTTTCAGGACAAGCTTTGGTTCATATGAATACACTGTCATGTCTTTTGGTCTCATCAACGCTCCTCCAACATTCTCTCACATGATGAACTTCATCTTCAATGCCTACACCAATGACTTCGTTTTGGTCTATCTCGACGACATTTTGGTTTTCTCGAAGAACAAGGAAGATCATGCCAAGCACTTGCATTTGGTTCTTGATAAGCTCAGGGAACACAAGTTCTACGCCAAGTTCTCCAAGTGTGAATTTTGGCTTGATGAGGTTCTTTATCTTGGTCATATCATCTCTGCCAAGGGCATTGCCGTGAATCCTGAGAAGGTGTCTGCAATTGTGAATTGGGAACCTCCTTAGAACGTGAAGCAACTCCGTAGCTTCCTCGGTCTCGCAAGCTAGTGCCGAAGATTCGTTGAAAACTTTTCTAAGATCGCGAAGCCTCTCTCTAATCTTCTCCAGAAGCACGTCAAGTACGTTTGGTCTCCGGAGTGTGATATTGATTTCAACACTTTGAAAGAGAAATTGATCACTGCTCCAGTTCTGACTCCGCCTGATGAATCCAAGCCGTACGAGGTCTTTTGTGATGCCTCTCTCCAAGGTCTTGGCGCAATATTGATGCAAGAGAAGAAAGGTGTTGCTTATACCTCTCGCCAATTGAAGCCTAATGAGAAGAACTACCCCACTCATGATCTCGAGTTGGCGGCAGTTGTCCATGCTCTTTTGACTTGGAGACATCTTCTATTGGGAAGAAAAGTGGACATTTTCACTGATCACAAGAGTCTCAAGTACATCTTCACTCAGCCTAATCTCAACCTCAGGCAAACTCGATGGGTCAAAATGATTCAAGAGTATAATCTGAGCATCGAGTATACTCCAAGCAAGGCTAATGTGATTGCTGACGCATTGAGCAGGAAAGCTTACTGCAACAATCTAATTCTCAAGCCTTATCAACCTGAGCTTTGTGAAGCTTTCCGCAAACTTAACCTGCAAGTTGTTCCTCAAGGTTTCCTCGCCAACCTTCTAGTCTCTCCTACCTTAGAAGACCAGATTCGCCAAGCCCAGCTTCTTGATGCTATGGTGAAAAAGGTGAAGATTGGGATTGCCAAGAGTCAGTCCAAGTACAAGTGCTACCGCATTGATGACAAGGACACTCTCTTCTTCAAGGATCGTATTGTTGTACCCAAAGGTGACCTCCGTAAAGTGATCTTGAACGGGGCTCACAATTCTCTCCTCTCCATCCACCCTGGGAGCACGAAGATGTATCAGGACCTCAAGCAAGCTTATTGGTGGACTTGAATGAAGCGCGAGATTGCTCAATTCGTGAATGAATGTGATGTCTGTAGAAGAGTGAAGGCAGAACACCAAAGGCCAGTAGGTCTCCTCCAACCTCTTGCCATTCCAGAATGGAAGTTTGACCACATTGAAATGGACTTCGTGACTGGGTTTCCAAAGTCCAAGCGTGGCAATGATGCTATATTCGTTGTCATCGACAAACTCACCAAAGTGGCTCACTTTCTGCCTATCAAAGAGTCGATCACTGCAGCTTAATTGGCGGAACTCTATACCTCTCGTATTGTCTCTCTGCACGGTATTCCACAAGTGATCTCTTTAGACCATGGCAGCATCTTTACCTCGATGTTTTGGGATTCTTTTCAGAAGGACATGGGCACCAACATCCGCTTCAGCACAACTTTCCATCCTCAAACTAGCGTACAAGTCGAGCGTGTCAACCAGATTCTTGAAGATATGCTCAGGGCTTGTGTGATCTCCTTCGGCATGAAGTGGGAGGATTGTCTTCCTTATGCTGAATTCTCCTACAACAACAGTTTTCAAGAAAGTTCGGGCAAGGCCCCATTTGAAATTCTGTATGGCAGGAAGTGCCGTACCCCTCTCAACTGATCTGAAACCGGTGAACATCAGCTTTTGGGTAATGACTTAATCACAGAGGCAGAAGAAATGTGCAAAGTCATTCGTGATAACCTCAAAGCAGCCCAATCCCGCCAGAAGAGCTACTATGATAGTAAGCACCGTGATTTGGCTTTCGAGACCGAAGATCATGTTTACCTCTGTGTCTCTCCTATGAAAGGTACTCGTCACTTCGGTATCAAAGGGAAGCTTGCCCCTAGATACGTGGGACCTTTCAAGATTGTCAGCAAGAGAGGCGACCTCGCCTATCAACTCGAGCTTCCTTAAAACTTTGCAAATGTTCATGATGTGTTTCATGTCTCTCAGCTTCGAAAGTGCTTCAAAACTCCTGACCGCACAGTCAACTTCGAGGACATTGAGCTCCAAGAAGATCTCTCTTATCGTGAGCACCCAGTTGCTATTCTTGAAGAGACTGAACGCAAGACTCGCAACAAGTCAATCAAATTTCTCAAAGTCAAGTGGTCACACCATTCCGACCGTGAAGCTACCTGGGAACGCGAGGATCACCTCTGTTCTGAGTACCCGGCGTTTTTTCAGTCCTAGATCTCGGGACGAGATCCTTTCGTAGTGGTGGAGTGTTGTAACACCCCGGATGTAACTTTCCCAATTTGTACTCCAACTCTTGCCGTTTTCGGCGTTAAGTTAATTTATATTCTCGGGTTTGGGTCTTTGTCTCCGTGTGTTGTTGTCATTGTCATGCGTCTCATATCATGTCATCATGTGCATTACATTTGCATACGTGTTCGTCTCATGCATTCGAGCATTTTCCCCGTTGTCCGTTTTGCATTCCGGCGCTTCGTTCTCCTTCGGTGGTCATTTCTGACTTTCCTTCATGTGTGGGGATTAAACATTTCCGGATTGGACCGAGACTTGCCAAGCGGCCTTGGTTTACTACCGGTAGACCGCCTGTCAAGTTCCATATCATTTGGACTTCGTTTGTTACTCCAACGGTTAACCGAGGGACCGAAAAGGCCTCGTGTGTGTTGCAGCCCAACACCCCTCCAATTTGGCCCAAAACCCACCAAACTCTGCTCCATCATCTAGAGCGTTCGATCATGATCGTATGGCCGAAAACCGCACCTCATTTGGACTCTCTAGCTCCCTCTATGCCTATTTAAACACCCCCGATTTTCGGATCTCCTCCTACCTCCGAAACCCTAAAAATCATCTCCGTGCGCCGGACACGTCCTTCCGCGCGCCGGACACCGCCGTCGTCCTCTCCCGCGCTGCCACGTGGCACCCGCCACCGCCTCCCACCGCGCGGCCCGGGAGCCCACGGCCGGCCCCCGCGGCCCGCTTCCCGTGCC
>NC_057803.1:137893960-137993663 GCF_018294505.1 Triticum aestivum
GGCCGCCGCCCGAGCCGCCGCACGCCGCCGCCTCTCCACGCCGGCCCGAGCCGCCGCCACCGCCTTCACCATCGCCGGCCCCGGCCATCTCCCCCTCCGGCCGCCGCCCCGCCCGTCTCCGGTGAACAGTGCCCGCGCCGCCGCTACAGTGTTTCGCCCGATCCAGATCTGGAAACCCTAGGTCATTTTTTTCTCTAACTCCCGAAATTTGCATATCCAAGTGCCTCTGTTCGTGGCCCCATAACTTTGCATCTGTAGCTCCGATTCATGCATTAGCATATCAAAATGTTCATCTCAGAGAGTACATCATTTCATTCCATTGCATCATTTTCATTTGAGTTCATCTTGATGCCCGAAATGTTGTTAGAAGAGGGCTACTTGAGTTAATTGTCAGATCTGCTACTCCGTTTAGCACTTTTGTCATTTTTGCCATGATTAATGTGTGCATGATATGCCCTGATGCTCTACATATGTTTTGTTAAGGGTTTTGTCATCTTTCAAGAGGTGCAACCCATGTATTTTTGTGATGTGTGTGGTGACTTGTGTAAGCTTGCAAAGTGGTGCACTTGCTAAGTCTGTTTTCAAGGACTTAGTAATTTCACTAAGTCCTTGATCTGTTTATCTCATGTTGCCATATGTTCATGTTGTTTTCTAGTGATCCGTGCCTCTTTTGAGGATGATCAGTAAGGGTGTTTTGTTAATATTGTAGTGATCTATCCATCCATGCCTTTGTTTGCAATTATGGAGCACCCTAGCTTGAGTCAATCGAGCTCTACTTTTGCTACTTTGTGAATCTGGGCAGATTGTCAACTTGTTTGCAATTTTGCCGGTGATGTTGTAGTTGATCCGTGCATGCTATGCTATTGTTCTTGCCATGTCTAGCTTGAATTTTGTGCCTTCTTGATGGGTGTAAGCTTGTGTTGCCATGACTTGCACTATAGTGAGTGCATCGAGCTCGTAAACATGCCTACTTGAGTTATATTTCAGCATGTGTCAGTTTTCACTAAGTCTGAAAATTGATTATGTTTTTGCTATGTTCACGTGCTTGCAATTGTATTTTCTGATCCCTTTTGGCTCAAGGTCACTAAGGGACTTTTGTTAAGCTCTTTGGGTAGCTCCATGCCATGCTTTACTTTGCCATGTTCAGATCCTGTAGCATGTAGTTTTGTTGCTCCGAAGAGGGCTACCTGATCTGAAATTCCAGACAAGTGTTAATTTCACTAAGTCTGAGATATGTTTGCCATATGCATTTTTGCCATGCTTGTTTGAACCTGTTAATGGATGAATTGGCCGTAGCTCAGTGCTAGACTTTTGTTAAGCATCTTGTATGCATCCCTTCCATGTATTTCGTTGTCATGTTTGGGTGCTGTAGCATGTTCATCTCATTGCATTTAGTTGGCTACTTGCTGTAAATCGCAGACCGGTGCCATTTTTGAATCGCTTGCCATTTCCAAACCGTAACTCCGATTCTGGCGTTCTTTATATCGTTTTCAAGCGATTTCATCTCATCTTTCCAGTGGCACACTTGGTTTTCCAAGTTGAGTCCAGGTTCATGCATTTCCTGTCATATCTTGCATTTTGCATCCCGCATCGCATCCTGCATAGCATATCATCTTTGCATTGTGTTGTTTGAGTTTGCACGTGGTTGATTGTGTCCTTGTTGCTTGTTTGTCTTGTTTGGGTAGAGCCGGGAGACGAGTTCGCTAATGAGGAGCCCGTTGAGTTCGCTTTTGAGGATCCAGTAAACTCTGACAACTGTGCAGGCAAGATGATCATACCCTCGAAATCACTACTATCTTTGCTATGCTAGTTTGCTCGCTCTTTTGCTATGCCATTGCTACGATGCCTACCACTTGCTTTCAAGCCTCCCAAATTGCCATGTCAAACCTCTAACCCACCATTGTCCTAGCAAACCGTTGATTGGCTATGTTACCGCTTTGCTCAGCCCCTCTTATAGCGTTGCTAGTTGCAGGTGAGGATTGAAGGCCGTTCCTTGTTGGAATATCATTTATTTACTTGTTGGGATATCATTATATTATCTTGCTATCTTAATGCATCTATATACTTGGTAAAGGGTGGAAGGCTCGGCCTCTCGCCTAGTGTTTTGTTCCACTCTTGCTGCCCTAGTTTCTGTCATATCGGTGTTATGTTCCCAGATTTTGCATTCCTTACGCGGTTGGGTTATAATGGGAACCCCTTGATAGTTCGCCTTGATTAAAGCTTTTCCAACAATGTCCAACCTTGGTTTTACCATTCGCCACCTAGCCTTTTTTCCTTGGGTTACCGGAGCCCAAGGGTCATCTTATTTTAAACCCCCCCGGGCCAGTGCTCCCTCTGAGTGTTGGTCCGAACCGGGCAGCCTGCGGGGCCACCTCGGGGAAACTTGAAGGTTGGTTTTACTCGTAGCTTGACCTATCTGAGTGTGCCCTGAGAACGAGATATGTGCAGCTCCTATCGGGATTTATCGGCACATTCGGGCGGTGTTGCTGGTCTTGTTTTAACCTGTCGAAGTGTCTTGAATTACCGAGATACCGAGTCTGATCGAAACGTCTTGGGAGGACGTCTATTCCTTCATTGACCGTGAGAGCTTGTCACTGGCTAAGTTGGGACTCCCCTCCAGGGATTGGACTTTCGAAAGCCATGCCCTGCGGTTATGGGAAGATGGGAATTTCTTAATGTCCGGTTGTAGATAACTTGAACCTTAACTTAATTAAAATGATTCAACTGAGTGTGTTACCGTGATGGCCTCTTCTCGGCGGAGTCCGGGAAGAGGACACGGTGTTGGAGTAATGTTTGCGCAGGTTGCTCTCTAGTTTTTCGCTCGCGCTTTGCCTCCTCTTCTCGCTCTCTTTTGCGAATAAGTTAGCCACCATACTTGCTAGTCGCTTGCTGCAGCTCCACATATATTTACCTTGCCTTACCTATAAGCTTAAATAGTCTTGATCGCGAGGGTGCGAGATTGCTGAGTCCCTGTGGCTCACAGATTACTATTACACCAGATGCAGGGCCTGATGATTCTGCTCCAGGAGACGCGTATGAGCTCAAGTGGGAGTTCGACGAAGACTCTCAACGTTACTATGTTTCCTTTCCCGATGATCAGTAGTGGTGCCCAGTTGGGGGTGAACGGGACTGTGTCGCATGTTGGGTTCTCTTTTATTTTGGCGCCGTAGTCGGGCCATGAGTGTTTGGATGATGTAATGTTATTTATGTACTTGATTGATGTGGCGAGTGTAAGCTAACTATGTTATCTCCCCTTTATTATTATTTATATTACATGGGATGTTGTGAAGATTGCCTAACTTGCGACATATGCCTTCAATGCGATTATGCCTCTAAGTCATGCCTCGACACGTGGGAGCTATAGTCGCATCGAGGGTGTTACAAAAACGGTGCTTGGGTAAGCTATACTTATTGTGATGTTTGCAGTACATTGCCTTAGAACATATGTTGTATTTGATTTTGTTATTCTTCTCAAGGCCAAACCTAGGCCAAGCAAGAAGGCCCGCCTGGACAAAGCGGCCGAAGAAGATGTCATTCTTGAACCAGGAAAGACACCAAATCTTGAAGCGGCTATTCCTGAGGATATACCCAACGATCCACCACAGTAGGACGATGATCTTATTGCTCAAGAGAGACCTACTGACGCCTCAGGTCCTGTCAATCAGCCCACAGGTTCCATCCGGATTGAAAGTTCCACCGGTCCAGCAAAACCTACTAACAAGCCAACAGCCCCAGCGCAAATCGGCGGTACCCAGGATGATGAAGTTGTCATTACTGGCACTGGCCATACTGAGCCAAGCAATCCTGTTGCTTTAGCCAAACATTCTACCAAGGAAGAATTTGCTGCCTTTGGCAAAGGCAAGTGGAACGCCGACCTGACGACTTATGCTGCTCTGAACGCCCAAGATATCCATTCCGACTATCTGAACCAGTTGTATACCAGTCGTGACTATGAAGCCGGTCTGGTTAATATGATGAAAGAGAAATATGAGGTAACTTCCATATGCTCCTTCCTGCTTGTATGCTTCCATTCTTGCTGACTCTCCTAGCCCCCAAGGGCCGGTTTGTAATATTCTTTCAAACCGGGACTTACCAATATAAATCTTGATGCTTTGAAATTCGCTGATGTAGCCCCCAAGGGCTGGTTCAACTTAACGTAGTTAAACCGGTACTTTAAGTAATTGAAATTGCCGCATCTGAATATATACGAGCAAATAGCCATTAGCCCCCAAGTGCCAGGTTGAATACTTGTATTGATCTTGGGACTTTGTAAGCAATTGAAAGATGAAGACCGAATATGCATTAGCCCCCAAGTGCTAAGTGCATAACTTGTTGTGTGATTGGTACTTGAATCCTTATACCGATTTGTTGAAGAATATATCTGTATGCATGCAGGCGGAGCTGAAGACGAAAGAAAACCAAGTCACCGATCTCCAAGAAAACCTGAAAACCCAACAGGCTGAAACCTCCAAAGCAAAAGAGGAATTAGCCAGCACTTTAAGCGCCATGGAACAGCTTAAGAAGAGCTTCAAGAAGAAGCGGGCGGATTGGGCCACTGAAAAGTCCGCTTTGATCAAACGAGCAGAGGATGCCGAGGCTTCACTAAAACCAGTGGTGGATGAACTGACCAGCATAAAGCGGCACGTGCATGCCATGACTACTGCTATCTTTGGTAAGCCAGTTTGCCTTCTGAATTGGCTCTGCCTTCTGACAGAGTCGCCGGTTTATTAACCCTTTATGGTATTTCAGGGACACGCATTGGTCACTTGGGGTCAGATGTGCGGAAGAAACTAAAAGCCGCCTATACATTGGTTGAACAATTGTATACTGGTGCCCAGCGGATCATCTGTACCGCATCTCATAACAAACCGGCGCCCACTTTGATTCAAGATACTCTGATGAAACTGTCGGTGCTTCCTGCCCGGGTTGAAGAGCTGAAGAAATCTACTGCTCGAACCGGTGCAATCAATGCCTTAATCCGGGCAAAAGCCTGGGTGCCGGATTTTGATCCTATTGAAGCGGCTCAGGGCTATCTCAGCTTGAAGGAAGATGGGTCAGAATTTGGCGAAGCGGATCTGCGAGCAATAAACCGGGAGGTACGTCCGCTAGCTTGTCAACTGGTTGAGGAAGCAGACTTGTCTCATTATCAAGCCCAATATGACAGTCAGAACAAGCGAATAGCTGCACCAATCCATGAATCAAAAAATCTGATCCCTCCAATCTGTAAGCATACTTACGCTCCCGATATTGACCCGTCATTGCTGATCCATGATGAAGCTGTTTTTCAAGCATTAATGGGAATCGACTGGACAACTGTGGATTTCCAGCCACTGGGTAGAGAAACGGAGGCTGAAGCGGCGCAGGATGACCCACAACCATCAGGCCAGGCTGGTGACCAAACTTGAACCGGAAGCCGGTTTTAAACTGCCTCTCCTTTGCGAAAAACAATTATATTATTATGGGCACCATGTTGCCTTGTAATAGGCTAGCTGATACCTTTGATGTTGATATGCCTTCGTCCATAATTTGTTCTTCCTGTGGTAATGAACTTTCCAAAACACTTTCTGAAATGAAAAATTCATCAAGTGCCACCGCGGTTGTACCATCAGGCGGAATATGATGTCTGCATATATGAAATCAAAACAAAATTTCAAGTATATGATCAAATTTTTGAGATACATAATACCTGCCATCATTGAGCGTGAAGTTGGCTTGGCCAATCTTGTAGCGGAGTTTTGTAAACCCACACTGTTGGAGGAGATAACAGCTCCTGTATATATATATGACGCTGGTTTACCATGTAAACCGTGCCAGGTTATAATAAACACCGTGTTACTCCATAAGAGGATGTTAACAACAAGGATCAAACCGAACAAATAGTCTCCGGATTGACGTGAACTGTTTTCCGTCAATTGATTGGTTAAAAAACTTTGTCGGTTTAAAAAACACAATGAAAAGCAAAAAAAAAACTTCAAAGAAAAGTGTGAAGCAAAAGCAACGACAAAACCGTTTGCCAAAAAAGGTTTATTTAAGCTGATCAAATGGCATTACCATGGCCAAACACGACCAAGCTCCCGTTAGGTGTAACTATGGTTCTAGTCAGCCAGGTCCCCAAATGAAACCGTGGCATTTATGCCAACCAAATGGCATGGTCATGGTTCGGGTTTGACCAAGCCCCCAAGTGATTTTGTGGCCTTAGGTCGATCAAGAGGCATGACTGGTTCAGACATGACCAAGTCCCCAAGTGATTTGGTGGCTCTCGCCTATCAAGAGGCATGGTATTGGTTCGGACACGACCAATCCTCCAAGTGATATAACACGATGCTTTTAGCAAAGCGAACTCAAGGGGTAAACCGGAGGCCGCTTTAGAGCAACTCCGTGTAACCTCACATGATGTAAAAGAACAGATACCCCGCTTTAGCTGAGGTTCCGGTTTATTATATTTAATCATAATATATACATTGTCCTAATATGTACATAAGTATAGCCAATGGCTCAGGTATAGTAAGGCCGAAGATGAGCTATATTCCACGGCCTGTTAGTCTCCTCCTCTGATGTACGTGAGTCCTTATGCTCTCGAATATCGATCAGATAGTACGACCCGTTGTGCAGATTCTTGCTGACCATGAAAGGCCCCTCCCAAGGTGGGGATAGCTTATGCATATCAGTCTGATCTTGGATGAGCCGAAGCACCAAATCTCCTTCCTGAAAGTTTCTGGTTCTGATCTGGCGACTATGATAACGACGAAGATCCTGCTGGTAAATCGCCGATCGGGCGGCTGCGATGTCACGCTCTTCATCCAACTGGTCCAAAGCATCTTGTCGTGCTGTCTAGTTGTCTGCTTCAATATAAGCCGTGACACGAGGTGAATCATGACGGATATCACTGGGGAGAACCGCCTCCGCTCCATAAACCATGAAGAACGGTGTGTATCCTGTTGATCTGTTGGGTGTTGTATTGATGCTCCATAACATAGATGGTAATTCTTCTACCCAACAACCCGGCGTTCTCTGCAAAGGAACCATGAGCCGGGGCTTGATGCCTCTCAAGATCTCTTGATTAGCTCTTTCTGCTTGACCATTGGACTGTGGATGTGCCACTGATGAAACGTCGAGCCGGATGTGCTCTCGTTCGCAGAACTCCTTCATAGCACCTTTGGACAAATCGGTACCATTATCTGTGATAATACTGCGCGGAAAGCCAAACCGGAAAATCACCTTTTTGGTGAACTAAACCGCCGTGGCCGCATCACACTTGCTAACAGGTTCTGCCTCCACCCACTTTGTAAACTTGTCAACCGCCACCAGGAGGTGGGTCTTCTTATCTTTGGACCTTTTGAAAGGCCCAACCATATCCAGCCCCCAAGTCGCAAACGGCCAAGTAATTGGAATCATTCTCAATTCTTGAGCCGGTACATGAGCATGCCTTGAAAACCTTTGGCAACCATCACATCGTCTGACCAGATCCTCCGCATCAGCATGAGCAGTTAACAAATAAAAACCATGGCGAAACACTTTAGCCACCAGAGACTTTGAACCGGCGTGGTGACCACAATCTCCTTCGTGGATCTCACGCAAAATTTCACGGCCTTCTTCAGGAGACACGCAGCGTTGAAAAGCTCCTGATATACTTCAATGATGCAACTCGCCGTTGATGATAGCCATGGACTTGGATCGCCGGATTATCTGCCAGGCTAGAATCTCATCCTCTGGCAACTCACCCCGGTTCTTGTACGCCAGGTAAGGAAGCGTCCAATCTGGAATAACATGAAGAGCCGCCACCAATTGAGCCTCCGGATCAGGAATAGCCAAATCCTCTTCACCAGGGATCTTGACCGACGGGTTGTGCAGCACATCTAGAAAAACATTGGGTGGGACCGGTTTGCGCTGAGAGCCCAGCCGGCTTAAAGCGTCTGCCGCTTCATTTTTCCGCCAGCCCACGTGGTCCACCTGATAGCCTTTGAAATAACCTGCGACAGTATCCACCTCGTGACGATATGCTGCCATGAGTGGGTCCTTGGAGTCCCAAGTGCCAGACACTTGCTGAGCCACAAGGTCCGAGTCACCGAAGCACTTAACTCGACTTAGATTCATCTCCTTAGCCATCCGAAGACCATGGAGCAAGGCTTCATACTCAGCTGCATTGTTAGTACAAGGGAACATTAAACGGAGAACATAACAAAACTTATCACCTCGTGGGGAAGTTAATACGACTCCAGCCCCCGAGCCTTCCAACTGCCTGGATCTGTCAAAATGGATGGTCCAATATGAATGATCCGGCTTTTCTTCAGGTGCTTGCATTTTCGTCCAATCATTGATGAAATCAACAAGTGCTTGAGACTTAACCGCTGTCCGAGGCACATACTTCAAACCGTACGGCCCCAGCTCTATGGCCCACTTTGCAATCCGGCCAGTTGCTTCCCGGTTCTGGATGATATCTCCCAAAGGAGCAGAACTGACCACTGTAATTGAGTGCCCTTGAAAATATTGTTTAAGCTTCCAGCTTGCCATAAAAACTCTATACACCAGCTTCTGCCAATGCGGATACCTTTGCTTGGACTCAATGAGCACCTCGCTGATATAATAGACCGGACGTTGAACCGGATGCTCCTTACCTGCCTCCTTTTGCTCCACCACAATAGCTACGCTGACCGCCCGAACATTAGCAACAAGGGCTCCTTGTCAATGGGAGCGGCGAGCACAGGCGGATTGGCCAATTGCCGCTTTAAGTCCTCAAATGCTTCATCAGCAGCAGAACTCCAGACAAACTGATCTGTCTTTTTCAACATCTGATACAAAGGGATTGCCTTCTCACCCAAGCGACTGATAAACCGGCTTAGCGCAGCAATCTGGCCTGCCAGGCGTTGAACATCGTTGATACACTTCGGTTTAGCCAGGGAGGTGATAGCCATGATCTTCTCCGGATTAGCCTCAATTCCCCTGTTGGACACTAGAAAACCCAATAGCTTGCCCGCCGGTACACCAAAGACACACTTGTCCGGATTAAGCATCATCTTGTATGTTCTCAGGTTATCAAAGGTTTCCTTCAAATCATTAATCAGAGACTCCTTCTCCCTGGATTTAACCACGATATCATCCACGTAAGCATGTACATTACGGCCAATCTGCTTGTGAAGACAATTTTGTACACACCGTTGGTAAGTTGCCTGGGCACTCTTGAGCCTGAAGGGCATAGACACATAGCAGAAGGCTCCAAAGGGAGTTATAAATGTTGTCTTCTCCAGGTCCTTAACTGCCATTTTGATCTGATGATAGCCAGAATACGCATCAAAAAACTTAAACGCTCACAACCCGCCGTAGCATCAATAATTTGATCAATACGGGGGAGGGCAAAAGGATCTACTGGACAAGCTTTATTAAGATCTGTGTAATCCACACACATGCGCCAGGTGCCGTTTTTCTTGAGGACCAGCACCGGATTGGCAAGCCACTCAGGGTGAAAAACTTCAACAATAAAGCCAGCTGCTAAGAGCCTGGCTACCTCTTCTCCAATCGCCTTGTGTCTTTCTTCGTTAAACCGGCGGAGGAACTGTTTCACCGGTTTATATTTAGGATTCACATTAAGTGTGTGCTCAGCGAGTTGCCTCGGTACACCTGGCATGTCGGAGGGCTTCCATGCAAAAATGTCCCGATTCTCACGGATGAACTCGATGAGCGCGCTTTCCTATTTTAGATCCAAGTTGGCACTGATGCTGAACTGCTTGGACGAATCGCCAGGTACGAAGTCAACAAGCTTAGTTTCTGCTGCCGATTTGAACTTCGGGGCCGGATCATGCTCCGTAGTTGGCTTCTTCAACGGAGTCATGTCCGCCGGATCAACATTGTCTTTATAGTACTTCAACTCCTCGGTGGCACAAACCGACTCTGCATAAGCCACATCTCCTTCCTCACATTCCAAAGCGATTTTGCGGCTTCCGTGAACCATTATTGTCCCCTTGTGACCCGGCATCTTGAGCTGCAAATACACATAACAGGGCCGAGCCATAAACTTGGCGTATGCCGGTCGCCCAAACAGGGCATGATATGGACTTTGGATTTTCACCACTTCAAACATCAATGTCTCCGACCTGGAATCATGATCATCCCCAAAGGCCAGTTCCAGAGCTATCTTACCAACGGGATATGCTGATCTGCCAGGCACTACACCGTGGAAAACTGTATTAGACGGTTTGAGATTCTTATCTGTTAGTCCCATACGACGGAAGGTCTGATAGTACAGGATGTTAATGCTGCTCCCTCCATCCATGAGCACCTTGGTGAACTTATAACCTCCCACCTGAGGCGCCACCACCAGAGCCAACTGAACCGGATTATCGACGTGGGGTGGGTGATCCTCTCTGCTCCATATGATTGGCTGTTCAGACCAACGTAGATAACGGGGTATGGCCGGTTCAACAGAGTTGACTGCCCGCCTCTGAACCTTCCGGTCTCGCTTGTCCAAGCTAGTGGTGAAGACATGGTACTGCCCACTACTCAACTGCTTTGGGTTGCTCTGGTAACCTGACTGTTGCTGCTGTTGGTTGTAACCACCCTAGTTGTTCTAACTATTTTGACCATTATGTCCGCCCGGATTACCATTAAATCCTGAACCGGAACTTCCTCCACCGTAACCCGGCCCGGATCCTGAGCCACCGCTAGATTCGTGATCATACCGGAAATTATTAGAATTCTTGAACTCCTGCATAATAAAGCAATCCTTCCAAAGGTGGTTTGCTGGCGCCTCCTTCGTCCCATGTCTTGGACAGGGCTGGCTTAGCAGATAGTTTAGGCGGTTTGGGTTAGGGTTGGGTGCTCCATTACGATTTTTCGGCCTACCCTTGCGTCGCTGACCATTGTCCTGTGCGTTGGTATTGGCCACAAAGTCCATGTTACCATCCGTTTTACGCTTGCCTCCTCCGCCATTGCCTACCCAGTGATACTGCTGACCTTTGGAGCTGCTGTTCTTCTTCCCTTTCCCTGTCTTGTCATCATCAGATTCGGGATCCTTGGTACTATCAGAATCAGCATATTTCACCAAAGCGGCCATGAGGGTCCCCATGTCGGTGCAATGACGCTTCATCCGTCCCAATTTCAACTTCAGGGGCCCAAACCGGTAGTTGCCTTCTAGGGTTAATACTGTGGTGTCAGCGTTGATGCGGTCTGAGGAGTGCAATACTTGTGAAACCCGGCGCACCCAATGAGTCGTTGATTCTCCTTCCTCCTGGACGCATGCAGCTAAGTCCACTATCGACATAGGTTGTTTACAGGTATCCTTGAAATTGCTGATAAACCGGGCTCGTAATTGGGCCCATGAACTGATAGAATTAGCTGGCAAGCTTTTTAACCAAGTACGGGCCGTTCCTTCAAGCATCATGGTGAAGTATTTCGCACACGCCGTGTCATCCACATCAAGCATCTCCATGGCCATCTCATAGCTCTCCACCCATGTCTCTGGAGGTTGATCCGCCGTGTAATTTGGTACCTTGTGCGGGCCCTTGAAATCCTTGGGCAGGCGCACGTTGCGTAAAGCGGGGATAAGGCAAGGCACCCCCAAAGAACTAGAAGTAACACTAGGTTCGATCGAGATGGTTGGACGAACCGGCGTGAGCTGCCGAGCCTGATGCTGTGCGGCTAACTCGGCCTCCCTACACGCTCGGGCCCGGTTCACCACTTCCTGAGTGTCATCAGCACCACCCGTCGGGTTGTTGCCACGGGGTGCTCCATGTCGTTCATTACTCGACACTGCTGGTTCATCCATATGTCTGCTATAGCTCCGGCTTGGACGGGGGGTCGAGTGGATCCGGTCGCGGCTGTACGAGTACGCTTCTTGTTGGGCCAAAGTTGTCCTCAGAAGTTCCTTGACCCGTCGCGTCTCTACTGCCTGCGGCGAGTCACCTTCAATTGGAATGGCCTCCAGCTGTGCAGCAGCGGCAACAAGATTGTCCATTGGGTTGGAGTAGTGACCCGGAGGTGTTAAAGCATCCTGAGGTATAACGGTGTTTTGATGAGGCGGGTCCATCTGACGAGGCTGAACCGGTGCACCGGTCCCAGGGGCTTCTGCCCGGTTCCCCTCCAGCGGATTGCCGGCTCTTGGTCCTAGAGTGTTGAAAAGGTCTCTGGCCTCGAAAACCAGAGGTAAGCGGGATCGGTGCTTCCTCCTCATGACTTCATGCGACGCGCTCTGGTCCAACATAAGCCTGTAGGCCTGTGCGCCTAAAGCGGCCCGCTCTGCGGCCATCCTGGTGTCCTCAGCCGCCAGATCCGCCTTGGCCTGGGTGATCTGTTCCTTTACCTTTGCAATCTCCATGTTGTGAACGTCCTGATCTGGCGGATTAACTTCCGCCATAAGCACAGCCAACGCATCAAATAGTTCTGATAGAACCTGAGCCGGCGGGCGCACAGGGCCTCCTGCCCCGGCAACCGTCGCCGCTGCTGAATCGGAGATCGTTGCCGCAGCTTTCGAAGAATGAAGCGCTGCTTGTGTTCCGGCCATGAATATTCCAACCCAGTTGGGCAGATCAGAGGGGTCCAGAATACTGTCGCCATCGGAACAGCTCCCAATCCGGCCATCTTGTAGCTGATAAAGAGATTCGGTTTCTCCGGTCGAAGATTCGTCACCGGAACAAACGACAGTCGCCCCGCGAAATTCCGATCCGTCCTCATAACTTCCTCCATGGATGACTCCCACGAAGGCACGCTTCATGGCCGGTTTAACCCGGGCGGATTGCACACGCTGAGCCGTCTCGACGAGGTCGGTGCAGATGTCCGGCTCAGGGCCCGGTTCACCAATCTTGCCAATGAAAGCATGAATGCTACCAAAGGTGACCCGGTACCCGTACTCAATTGAGCCGGCCTCGGGGCCCCAGCCTGCGTCGTCGATGTAGAGCTTGCCGCGACGACTCTTAGTCATCCGGCCTACAGCGTAGCCCTCGAGTCCTTCAAAGCGGCCCTCCAAGAACTGGAAACCATCGTGCGATAGCCCCACGGTGGGCGCCAACTGTCGTTGTTTTGTCACGGTAGATGTCCTAGAGAAAGGACTTAGTCGTGGAGCCATCGCGACGGGTTAGCTTGAAGGGGTTAAAGCGGACACAAGGATGCAAGAGAGTTTATACTAGTTCGGCCCCTTCGATGAAGGTAAAAGCCTACGTCTAGTTGTGATGGAATTGATGGGGTTTCGATGACTAGGGAGCAAACAAGCTTCGCCTATGTCTCGAGTTGTTGTCTGTTGTCCTTGAACCGCCGCCGGGTCGTCCCCTTATATACACGGGTGACTCTCGTCGGCTTACGGAGTCCCAATACCGGCTCATAGATGTGTCTGGTTTGGTCTCTTCTTATTCCTAACTTACAATACAGGTTAACTACTAACGCCGGTTTACGGCTGCAGGCCTTGAGCCGACCATGGGCCTTGATCCCTCCTCTGTCTTCTTGGGCTTTAACTTACTTAACTACTGACGAAGTTAACCCGGCCCAGATAGGCCGGTTTATGCCCAGTAGTAATATCCCCAATAGTAACCGACCTCATGTAACCCTAGATCCCTCCCGTGTCTATATAAACCGGAGGGCTAGGTCCGTAGATACATACTCATAATCATAGTCAGACAGGTTAGACTTTTAGGGTTTAGCCATTACGATCTCGTGGTAGATCAACTCTTGTAATACTCATATTCATAAAGATCAAGCAAGCAGGAAGTAGGGTATTACCTCCATAGAGAGGGCCCGAACCTGGGTAAACATTGTGTCCCCTACCTCCTGTTATCATCGACCTTAGATGCATAGTTCGGGACCCCCTACCCGAGATCCATCGGTTTTGACACCGACATTGGTGCTTTCATTGAGAGTTCCACTGTGCCGTCGTCGGAAGGTTTGATGGCTCCTTCAATCATCTACAACGACGCTGTCCAAGGGGAAGTCTTCCTCCCTGGACAAATCTTCGTGTTCGGCGGCTTCGCACTGCGGGCCAACGTGCTTGGCCATCTGGAGCAGATCGAAACCAACGCCCCTGGCCACCAGGTCTGATTTGGAAGCTTGAACTACGTCGCGGATATCCGTGGAGACTTGATCTTTGACGGATTCGAGACCATGGCAGCCGCTCCCCGCCACGATGATGAACATGACATAGATCTGTCATCGGAGCATACCCAGGAGATAGTACATGTAGCTGCTCCGGCTTCAGATCCAGAGCAGATCACGACATCCGAGGACGGGAAGCTCAACCCCACCGCGGAAGCCGCAGACTCAGCGGCGTTGGAGCCGCACACAGACTCAACTTCAAGTGACATCTGTGTCACTAGAACCATGGACTCGTCTCCGGCTACAGGTTCCGAACACTGCGCGTCCACGTACATTGAGCTTGATCGGTCATCGATCGTAATTTAGCTCTGCGGATATCTTCCGGCACTCGCCTTTGGGCGACGTGTTGAACTCGTTAAGAGTTCCGTCCTTAGCAGGGGGCTCACAGTCGAATTGTATCCGATTCAAACCTGAGGCTGACAACGGAGAATTTTGCTTCCCACCCACCGCCCACTTCATACACACTATCGAAGACTTAACCGACACACTCGATTACGGCTCCGAAGACATCGACGGTATGGACAACAATGCCGATGAGGAGCCGGGCCAAGACCCGCCTTTTACCGGACGTTGGACGGCCACCTCTTCTTACGACGTGTACATGGTGGATACACCTAAAAGAACTAACAACGATGACAAAGAAGATCCAGTTGAGGATGAACCTCCTACGATACAACCAAAACGCTAGTGTCAGCGGCGCCGCTCTAAGTCGCGTCATGAAAAAAAGGCGATACTGGCACAAGGGAAAATAATATTCCGGACGATGCTAAAAATGATGACGACCCCGTTGAGATAACCTCCGATCCGAACAGGAGGAACAGGAAAACGGGCAAGTTCGCCCTAACGAACAGGTCATAAATGATGACTCGGAGGATAGTAATTATCTTCCACTCTCCGAGGATGAGGTGAGCCTTGGCAACGACGATTTTATCGTGTTGAGGAACCTCAGGAGCAGGAGCGCTTTAAGCGCCGGCTAATAGCCACTGCAAGGATCCTGAAAAAGAAGCAGCAGCAGCTTCAAGCTGACCAAGATCTGCTCAATGACGGATGGACTGATGTCCTAGCAGCCGAAGAACACAGCCTCAAGCGCCCAGCCAAAAGCTACCCAAAGCGCAAATTGCTACCTCAGTTCGATGACGAGGCACCGGAACACATACCATCATTGTGCAATGCGGCTGACCGACCACCACGTGGTCGGGATAAAGCGACAACTCAAGCCGAACACCAGCCTGCCCCGCCTCATCATAAAAGTAGAGGCAAAATAGCTCGCGGTCATACATATGACCTTCGGCAGGACCTAGACAGTAGAGCAGGACATACCAGATCGATCTAGGGATCACAAGGACGTGCCCTGACACGTGACGATGGCTATCTATTCAGACATGACAAGCCTAGTCACACCCGGGCGGAAAACCATAGACTGACTCCATCGGAGCTACGTCGCAATTTGGCCCAACATAGAGGCGCCGCACACCCTCTTTGCTTCATAGACGAAGTAATGGGGCACGAATTCCTAGAAGGGTTTAAACCCGTCAATATCGAATCATATGATGGAACAACCGATTCCATGATATGGATCGAGGATTTTCTTCTCCATATCCACATGGCCCGCAGAGATGACCTTCATGCCATCAAATACCTCCCGTTAAAACTCAAAGGTCCAGCTCGGCACTGGTTAAACAGTCTGCTCGAAAACTCTATTGGCAGCTGGGAGAATTTGGAGGACGCCTTCTGATAACCCACAAGTATAGGGGATCACAACAGCTTTCGAGGGTAGAGTATTCAACCCAAATTTATTGATTCGACACAAGGGGAGCCAAAGAATATTCTCAAGTATTAGCAGCTGAGTTGTCAATTCAACCACACCTGGAAACTTAGTATCTGCAACAAAGTGTTTAGTAGCAAAGTAATATGATAGTGGTGGTAGCAGCAACAGAAGTAAAGACAGTAAAGTAATGTTTTTGGTATTTTGTAGTGATTGTAACAGTAGCAACGGAAAAGTAAATAAGCGTAAACCAGTATATGCAAAAATCGTAGGCACCGGATCAGTAATGGATAATTATGCCGGATGCGGTTCATCATGTAACAGTCATAACATAGGGTGACACAGAACTAGCTCCAATTCATCAATGTAATGTAGGCATGTATTCCATATATCTTTTGTCCTACCCTCCCGTGCCAGCGGGGTCCTATTGGAAACTAAGGGATATTAAGGCCTCCTTTTAATAGAGAACCGAAACAAAGCATTAGCACATAGTGAATACATGAACTCCTCAAACTATGGTCACCACCGGGAGTGGTCCCGATTATTGTCACTTTGGGGTTGCCGGATCATAACACATAGTAGGTGACTATAGACTTGCAAGATAGGATCAAGAACTCACATATATTAATGAAAACATAATAGTTTCAGATCTGAAATCATGGCACTTGGGCCCTAGTGACAAGCATTAAGCATAGCAAAGTCATAGCAACATCAATCTCAGACCATAGTGGATACTAGGGATCGAACCCTAACAAAACTAACTCGATTACATGATAAATCTCATCCAACCCATCACCGTCCAGCAAGCCTACGATGGAATTACTCACGCACAGCGGTGAGCATCATGAAATTGGTGATGGAGGATGGTTGATGATGACGACGGCAATGAATCCCCTTCTTCGGAGGCCCGAACGGACTCCAGATCAGCATTCCCAAGAGGTTTTAGGGCTGGGCGGCGGCTCCGTATCGTAAAACGCAATGATTTCTTCTCTCTAATTTTTTTCTCTCCAAAAGCAAATATATAGAGTTGGAGTTGGCATCGGAGGGCATCCAGGGGGCCCACGAGGTAGGGGGCGCGCCCTAGGGGGGGGGCGCCCCCCACCCTAGTGAGAAGGGTGTGGCCCCCCTGGTCTTCATCTTTGGCGAGGATTTTTTATTATTTTTTCTAAGATGTTCCGTGGAGTTTCAGGTCATTCCGAGAATATTTGTTTTCTGCACATAAAACAACACCATGGCAATTCTGGTGAAAACAGCGTCAATCCGGGTTAGTTCCATTCAAATCATACAAGTTAGAGTACAAAACAAGGGCAAAAGTGTTTGGAAAAGTAGATACGACGGAGACGTATCAACTCCCCCAAGCTTAAACCCTTGCTTGTCCTCAAGCAATTCAGTTGACAAACTGAAAGGAAGAAAGAAAAACTTTTACAAACTCTGTTTGCTCTTGTTGTTGTAACTATGTCAAGCCAGCATTCAAGTTTTCAGCATAGATCATAACTAACCACATTTGCAATAATTCTCAGGTCTCATAATTACTCATATCAATAGCATAATCAACTAGCAAGCCATAATAATAAATCTCGGATGACAACACTTCCTCAAAACAATCATAATATGATATAACAAGATGGTATCTCGCTAGCCCTTTCTGAGACCGCAAAACATAAATGCAGAGCACCTTTAAAGATCAAGGACTGACTAGACATTGTAATTCATGGTAAAAGAGATCCAATCATAGTCATACCCAATATAAATTAATAGTGATGAATGCAAATGACGGATGTGCTCTCCATCTAGTGCTTTTTAATAAGAGGGTGATGACTCAACATAAAAGTAAATGGATAGGCCCTTCGCAGAGGGAAGCATGGATTTGTAGAGGTGCCAGAGCTCGGTTTTGAAATAGAGATAAATTGTATTTTGAGTGGTATACTTTCATTATCAACGTAACAACTAAGAGATGGCGATATCTTCCATGCTAAACACATTATAGGCGGTTCCCAAACAGAATGGTAAAGTTTATACTCCCCCTCCACCAACAGGCATCAATCCATGGCTTGCTCGAAACAACGAGTGCCCCCAACATACATCAGGTCCCAGGGGGAGTTTTGTTTGCAATTAGTTTTGATTTAGTTTGCATAAAGCATGGGACTGGGCATCCCGGTGACTAGCCATTTTCTCGTGAGTGAGGAGCGGAGTCCACTCCTCTTGAGAATAACCCGCCTAACATGGAAGATAAGGACAGCCTTGGTTGATACATGAGCTATTCGAGCATACAAAACATAATGTTTATTTGAAGGTTTAGAGTTTGGCACATACAAATTTACTTGGAACGGCAGGTAGATACCGCATATAGGAAGGTATGGTGGACTCATCTGGAATAACTTTGGGGTTTAAGGGATTGGATGCACAAGCAGTATTCCCGCTTAGTACAAGTGAAGGCTAGCAAAAGACTGGGAAGCGACCAACTAGAGAGAGACAACAGCCATGTACATGCATTAAAATTAATAAACATTGGATGCAAGCATGAGTAGGATATAATCCACCATGAACATAAATATCGTGAAGGCTATGTTGATTTGTTTCAACTACATGCGTGAACATGTGCCAAGTCAAGTCACTTAAATCATTCAGAGGAGGATACCACCCTATCATACCACATCATAACCATTTTAATAGCATGTTGGGACGCAAGGTAAATCATTATAACTCATAGCTAATCAAGCATGGCACAAGCAACTATGATCTCTAATTGTCATTGCAAACATGTTTATTCATAACAAGCTGAATCAAGAACGATGAACTCATCATATTTACAAAAACAAAAGAGGTCGAGTTCATACCAGCTTTTCTCATCTCAGTCAGTCCATCATATATCATCATAATTGCCTTTCACTTTTGCACGACCGAACGATGTGAATAATAATAAGAGTGCACGTGCATTGGACTAAGCTGGAATCTGCGAGCATTCAATAAACAGGAGAAGACAAGGCAATATGGGCTCTTTTGTCAGATAAAAAATAATGCATATAAGAGCCACTTCAACAATTTAATCATGGTCTTCTCCTACTGACCCCCAAAGAAAAGAAAAGAAATAAAACTATTTACACGGGAAAGCTCCCAACAAGCAAAAGAAGAACGGGAAATATTTTTGCATTTTCTTTTTAATTACTACTACAGGCATGGAAAGTAAATTAATTAAAAACTATAACTAATTTTTTTTTGGTTTTTCTTAAGGTTTATTAAACACACATGAAGAAAGCGTAAAAGGAAATAAACTAGCATGGATGATACAACAAAAAAGTATGAGCACCGACATCTAGCAATGAGTGTGTGTGAACATAAATGTAATGTCGGTGAGAAATACGTACTCCCCCAAGCTTAGGCTTTTGGCCTAAGTTGGTCTATGGCCACGGCTGGCCTGGCAGATATCCATAATAATAGTTGTTGGGGTCATACTGTGATGAGGAAGAATAGTTGGGATCATACCGTGATGAAGAAGAAGACTCTGACTGCCACTGGCTGACAGTCATCTCTGGATCCCAAGAATAAACAGATTGTCATGGAGGCTCAACTTGTGGTTCCTATTCCGGTTCTGGTGCAGGATTCTTGTAAGCTTGAATAGCCGTCAATAGAACAAGGTATGTGCCTACAGTCAAATCAAACAAAGAAGGAGCAGGCAGGGTAATAGTCTCAGGATGATGTTTGTTAAAGAACAATTGATATTTAAGCTCTCCTGCCCTATTCTTAACAATAAAATCATGTGCCACCATACTTTTATGATCTAGATAAACACGGGGCAGCACCTTTTCTTCCTTCTCAGTATGCCTAATAGGTATGTTAAAATGTGCAGCTAGGCGTGTAGCATAGATGCCTCCAAAGATGGGACCCTTAGTACAGTTCATACTTAACCGTCTAGCAATAATACCGCCCATACTAAAAGTGTTATCACTATATAAACTGTGGTGTAGAATAATTATATCAGGGATGCTAAGGTTTCCACAGTTTCCGCGTCCAATTAAACAACGACTAGCAAATAATGCAAAGTAACGTAAAACAGGAAAATGTATGCTAGTGATTCGTGCATCGGAAACCTTCCTAGTTTCTCCTACAGTGATATTATCAATAATCCCAACCACATCATCATAATGTGGTTCTTCTGTCTTGCCCTCAAAAGGGACTAAACAAATCCGACAGAAATCATAAAGTGACATCTCCTTATGCTCATCATATAAATGAAACTCCACCGTAGGTGGTGAGTTCCTAGAATGAAAATGAAAGTTTTGCACAAAGGTATTTGTGAGTAAGAGATACTGATCGCATTGGTCGTGGAGGAAAGTGGTGAGGCCTGCATTATGAGCCAATTCATGAAAATCTACATAGATACCGGCTGCTCTCAAGAAATCATCAGAAGGCCATTCACACGCCCGAATCTCCGCGGTGCGCAGCAAATTATACTTAGGCTTCGGTGCCCTTTTCCTTCGAGCTTTGGCTCGATGAGCCCCGCAAAAATCTCCTCATTATTTTTCTGAAATAATCTGAAATTTTTAGTAACTTCAAACAAAAATGAACCAACTTCAATAATATTGATAGCAACTACTCCTACAAGTGCCTAGAGCCTAAATCAAGCATTAGAACTACTTGGAACCATATAAATTTGACATGCAAGCTCAAGAACATGGTCACCTATGCAGCACAATTTTGCAAAGAATAAAGCACTAGAACAAAAACTAATTGGACCAATGGAGGAGTCACATACCAAGGAACAATCTCCCCAAGCAGTTTTGCGAGAGGTGCTTTGAGCAAGGAGATCGAAAATCACAGCAAAAGTGGCTGGAACTCGTGCTTGAGTTGGTTTTTCGGGTTTGTGTGAGACAGAGGAAGAAGATGGGTTCTGGGATAAGTGGAGGAGGGCCAACATGGGCCCACGAGGCAGGGGCGCGCCCTATAGGGGGGCGCCCACCACCCTCGTGGCCAGGTGGCAGCTCCTCCTGCGGTAATTTTTAGACAGTAAATCCTCAAATATTCCCGAAAAAATCATATTAAATTGGCATGTCATTCTGAGGACTTTTATTTTCGGGATATTTTTATATTGCACAGATAAGTCAGGAAACAGATAGAAAAATACTATTCTTACTTTATTTAATATAAATAACAGAAAGTATAGAGAGGGTACAGAAGGTTGTGCTTCTAGTTTCATCCATCTCATGCTCATCAAAAAGAATCCACTAACAAGGTTGATCAAGTCTTGTTAACAAACTCATTCCGATTAACATGAAACCGGAGAAATCTCGAATAACACTAAGTTACCCCAACAGTATGCACATCCCCTATAATAAGTATATCATATTTCTTCTTGACAGTAGGAAGAGGAAATTCAAAACCTCCAAATATAATCGATGGAATTTTTCCAATAGAATTGATGCTATGAACTTGAGGTTGTTTCCTCGGAAAGTGTACCGTATGCTCATTACCATTAACATGAAAAGTGACATTGCCTTTGTTGCAATCAATAACAGCCCCTGCAGTATTAAGAAAAGGTCTTCCAAGAATAATAGACATACTATCATCCTCGGGAATATCAAGTATAACAAAGTCCGTTAAAATAGTAACGTTTGCAACCACAACAGGCACATCCTCACAAATACCGACAGGTATAGCAGTTGATTTATCAGCCATTTGCAAAGATATTTCAGTAGGTGTCAACTTATTCAAGTCAAGTCTACGATATAAAGAGAGAGGCATAACACTAACACCGGCTCCAAGATCACATAAAGCAGTTTTAATATAATTTCTTTTAATGGAGCAAGGTATAGTAGGTACTCCGGGGTCTCCAAGTTTCTTTGGTATTCCACCCTTAAAAGTATAATTAGCAAGCATGGTGGAAATCTCAGCTTCCGGTATCTTTCTTTTATTAGTAATGATATCCTTCATATATTTAGCATAAGGATTTGTTTTGAGCACATCAGTTAATCGCATACGCAAAAAGATAGGCCTAATCATTTCAGCAAAGCGCTCAAAATCCTCATCATCCTTTTTCTTGGATGGTTTTGGAGGAAAAGGCATGGGTTTCTGAACCCAAGGTTCCCTTTCTTTACCATGTTTCCTAGCAACAAAGTCTCTTTTATCATAACGTTGATTCTTTGATTGTGGGTTATCAAGATCAACAGCAGGTTCAATTTCTACATCATTATCATTACTAGGTTGAGCATCATCATGAACATCATTATTAATATTTTCATTAGGTTCATGTTCATTACCAGATTGTGTTTCAGCATCAGACATAGAATATCATTTGGATTATCAGGTGGTTCAGCAATAGGTTCACTAGAAGTTTGCACAGTTCTATCATTTTTCTTCTTCTTCTTTTTAGAAGAACTAGGAACATCAATATTATTTCTTTGAGAATCTTGCTCGATTCTCTTAGGGTGGCCTTCAGGATACAAAGGTTCCTGAGTCATTCTACCAGTTCTAGTAGCCACTCTAACAGCATAATCATTTTTCTTACTATTCATTTCATCAAGCACTTCTTTTTGAGCCTTAAGTACTTGTTCTACTTGAGTGGTAACCATAGAAGCATGTTTGCTAACAAGTTTAAGTTCACCTTTAATATTAGCCATATAATCACCCAAGCGTCTAATCATATAAGCATTTTCTTTTAATTGTCTACCAAAATAAGCATTGAAGTCGTCTTGCTTAAACATAAAGTTATCAAACTCATCCAAGCACTGACTAGCAATTTTAGTAGGAGGGACTTCAGCTTTATCATATCTATAGAGAGAATTTACCTTTACTACCTGTGTCGGGATATCGGGATCAGGAGGTTCTTCAGTAAATAAAGAATTGAGATCATATGTTTCTTCAACAGGCGGTATATTAAGACCATGTATTTCTTCAATAGGAGGTAAATTCTTAACATCTTCAGCTTTAATACCTTTTTCTTTCATAGATTTCTTTGCCTCTTGCATATCTTCGGGACTGAGGAATAGAACACCTCTCTTCTTCGGAGTTGGTTTAGGAATAGGCTCAGTAATTGGAGCAGGAGCTGGCTCAGGAGCTGGCTCAGGAGGTGCCCAATTATTTTCATTTGTCAACATATTATTCAATAGAATTTCAGCTTCATCCGGTGTTCTTTCCCTGAAAAGAGAACCAGCACAACTATCCAGGTAATCTCTGGAAGCATCGGTTAGTCCATTATAAAAGATATCAAGTATTTCAGGTTTCTTAAGAGGATGATCAGGCAAAGCATTAAGTAACTTGAGAAGCCTCCCCAAGCTTGTGGGAGACTCTCTTCTTTAATTTGCACGAAGTTGTATATTTCCCTCAAAGCAGCTTGTTTCTTATGAGCAGGGAAATATTTAGCAGAGAAGTAATAAATCATATCCTGGGGACTACGCACACAACCAGGATCAAGAGAATTAAACCATATCTTAGCATCACCCTTTAATGAGAACGGAAATATTTTGAGTATATAAAAGTAACGCGATCTCTCATCATTAGTAAACAGGGCAGCTATATCATTTAACTTAGTAAGATGTGCCACAACAGTTTCAGATTCATAGCCATAAAACGGATCAGATTCAACCAAAGTAATTATATCAGGATCAACAGAGAATTCATAATCCTTATCAGGAACACAATAGGTGAAGTAGCAAAAGCAGGGTCGGGTTTCATTTTATCTCTAAGTGATTCTTTGTTCCATTTAATTAATAACCTCTTAAGCTCATATCTATCTTTGCAAGCTAAAATAGCGGCAGAAGATTCCATATCAAAAAGATAACCCTCAGGAATAACAGGCATATTTTCATCATCACTATCATCATCGTATTCAGATTCAATAATTTCTTTTTCTCTAGCCCTAGCAATTTGTTCATCAAGAAATTCACCAAGGGGCACAGTAGTATCAGGCATAGAAGCAGTTTCATCATAAGTATCATGCATAGCAGAAGTGGCATCATCAATAACATGCGACATATCAGAACGAATAGCAGAAGCAGGTGTAGGTGTCGCAAACTTACTCATAACAGAAGGTGAATCAAGTGCAGAGCTAGATGGCAGTTCCTTACCTCCCCTCGTAGTTGAGGGATAGATCTTGGTTTTTGGATCTCTCAAGTTCTTCATAGTGTCCAGCAGATATAAATCCCAAGTGACTCAAAGAATAGAGCTATGCTCCCCGGCAACGGCGCCAGAAATTAGTCTTGATAACCCACAAGTATAGGGGATCGCAACAGCTTTCGAGGGTAGAGTATTCAACCCAAATTTATTGATTCGACACAAGGGGAGCCAAAGAATATTCTCAAGTATTAGCAGCTGAGTTGTCAATTCAACCACACCTGGAAACTTAGTATCTGCAGCAAAGTGTTTAGTAGCAAAGTAATATGATAGTGGTGGTAGCGGCAACAAAAGTAAAGACAGCAAAAGTAATGTTTTTGGTATTTTGTAGTGATTGTAACAGTAGCAGCGGGAAAGTAAATAAGCGTAAACCAGTATATGGAAAACTCGTAGGCACCGGATCAGTGATGGATAATTATGCCGGATGCGGTTCATCATGTAACAGTCATAACATAGGGTGACACAGAACTAGCTCCAATTCATCAATGTAATGTAGGCATGTATTCCGTATATAGTCATACGTGCTTATGGAAAAGAACTTGCATGACATCTTTTGTCCTACCCTCCCGTGGCAGCGGGGTCCTATTGGAAACTAAGGGATATTAAGGCCTCCTTTTAATAGAGAACCGGAACAAAGCATTAGCACATAGTGAATACATGAACTCCTCAAACTATGGTCATCACCGGGAGTGGTCCCGATTATTGTCACTTCGGGGTTGCCGGATCATAACACATAGTAGGTGACTATATACTTGCAAGATAGGATCAAGAACTCACATATATTCATGAAAACATAATAGGTTTAGATCTGAAATCATGGCACTCGGGCCCTAGTGACAAGCATTAAGCATAGCAAAGTCATAGCAACATCAATCTCAGAACATAGTGGATACTAGGGATCAAACCCTAACAAAACTAACTCGATTACATGATAAATCTCATCCAACCCATCACCGTCCAGCAAGCCTACGATGGAATTACTCACACACGGCGATGAGCATCATGAAATTGGTGATGGAGGATGGTTGATGATGACGACGGTGATGAATCCCCCTCTCCGGAGCCCTGAACGGACTCCAGATCAGCCCTCCCAAGAGGTTTTTGGGCTTGGCGGCGGCTCCATATCGTAAAACGCAATGATTTCTTCTCTCTAATTTTTCTCTCTCCGAAAGCAAATAAATAGAGTTGGAGTTGGTGTCGGAGGGCATCCAGGGGGCCCACGAGGTAGGGGGGCGCCGTATGGGGCGCCCCCCACCCTCGTGAGAAGGGTGTGGGCCCCCTGGTCTTCATCTTTGGTGAGGATTTTTTATTATTTTTTCTAAGATGTTCCGTGGAGTTTCAGGTCATTCTGATAATATTTGTTTTCTGCACATAAAACAACACGATGGCAATTATGCTGAAAACAGCGTCAGTCCGGATTAGTTCCATTCAAATCATACAAGTTAGAGTCCAAAACAAGGGAAAAAGTGTTTGGAAAAGTAGATACGACGGAGACGTATCACCTTCCGTGACAACTTCCAAGGTACATATGTCCGGCCACCAGACGCCGATGACTTAAGCCATATAGTTCAACAGCCCAGAGAATCAGCTAGGAAGCTCTGGAGTAGGTTCTTAGTTAAAAAGAACCAAATCGTCGATTGTCCGGACGCGGAAGCCCTAGCGGCCTTCAACATAGCGTATGGGACGAGTGGCTCGTCCGCCACATAGGTTAAGAAAAACCAAAATCCATGTCAGCCCTTACCGCTATGATGACCCGCTTTTGTGCGGGAGAAGACAGTTGGCTCGCTCGTAGAAGCAACAGCGCCAACGATCTGGGCACTTCCGAAGTCCGAAATGGCAATGGCAAACCTCAATGCAGCAAACACAAATGCCACAATGATACTGAAAAAACGCGCGACACAGCGGTTAACGCCGGATTCAGCGGCCCGAACCCGGTCAATGGAAAAAGCCATTCAAGGCAAATGGAGACGAACCATCCAATTTAGACAAGATATTGGACCGGCCCTGCCAGATTCATGGCAACCCTGATAAACTATCCAATCACACCAACAGAAGCTGTTGGGTCTTCAAGCAGGTCGGCAAGCTCAATGCCGAACACAAGGGGAAAAGGCCGCTCAGTGATAGCGATGACGAAGAGACTCACCAACCAAATACCGGGGGTCAGAAGCAATTTCCCTCTAAGGTAAAAACATTAAACATGGTATACGTGACACACGCCCCTATAGAGGAGCATGAGACGCACTCCCTCCGGACTGAGGATCATACTACGTTCCCTCTAGCTGGTGTACAAATCGGTCTTATTAAACCGCATACCTTGTCGGCCATTAATCCGCCGGTCTCCATTCAGTAGGACCGACGAATTATGGAGCCGCATTAGCAGTTCGGCTTCCGCCGTTCGCCTTATACACCCGTGAAATCTGCACCGCGCATACATAACTACGCACTTAAAATACCATGGGCATCGGTGGAGGCACAATACGGACGGGCCTACAAGTACTCCCGTAACCTCCTTCTTTTCTTTTCTAACCACTCTTTCTTTTTTCATTATCCTTTACCACAGTGACTCGCAGGCTGGTCATCTCACCGACTTTATCGGAGTTCCGGTTTGTACATTCACCCAAAAGCTACTCCCTTTAAGGAGCCCTCTCATTGAGGAAAGGCGGCGCAGACGTGCGACAGGAGGTCCAAAACAACTTTTTGTAGACCGCACTCTCTATTTTGTGAGCCTGTAAAGTGCCTTCTACCTCAGTCGTCGACCCTTGGCATGTCAAATAGCCGGGGTCGTGGCGTTATTATATACAAATCAACAATTGGCATATCACTCAAGTTCTAGTGAATATTACCAGTATCTACTATTCACTTTTCTCTAAAAAACTGCATTTTGCTCCTTGTGTTATTTCACACGCTCCGACATAACTTGCCAGGGGCTCGATATGGGAACAAAATAAATTGCCAACAAAGTCCGAACAACTTTATAGCATACTTCGGCGTCGCGAGTTTGGCCTTATATGCATCAGCTCTGAATCATGTCTTGGGTCAATAGTTGGGTTTCCCAGCTCCTGTGCTTGCTACCTTATGTTCCGCTCTATCGGCTAAGGTAGTAAAGGGAGAACTACTGCAATTGTGTTTCCGGTTCATCTGGTCAAACACATCAGTAGAGAAAAGCCGAAAACTAACTGTCATGATGCGGCGAGAGCTGGTCAACCACTCGACAACTTATCGAAATCTTTCGTGATTCCCCCCATATTACACGAAGGACCTTTCTTCAGGTCATACATGCACACACACCACATTGGGATAACCGCATACATACCAGGGTTTATATCATAGACCCGCCATAAAACTCCTATGGCTAAGTGAAAGTGTTAATGCCCTATAGTCCGATTGCCTTATTCACCGCATTGACACCTCCTTCACGGACCAAGACGTTGGGTTAAGAGTGATCAAGTGCTTTTCCGAACACCCCCGTATTTTTCTACGAGGGGGGTAAAGCCGACGACTGGAAAACTTTCAGATTATACAAAAACGGCCGCACAGGAGGAACCAAAAGCTTTTAAGCAAATATCACAATATTGTCTTTTACAATGTCAATACATTTCATTCGAATATCATATCTTTCAAGCACTGGCCCTTTATCAAGCGGGCACCCTCTAAGACGTCCTCGAGATAATGTTTGGGTGCGTGATGGTCCTTACCCTTGAGGGGACTCCTCGCTGCAACATCGGTGGCCTTCATCTTTGCCCAGTATTTTTTAACACGGGCAAAGGCCATCCGTGCACCTTCAATGCATGTTGAACGCTTAACGACGTCGATGCGTGGCACCGCATCCACAAGCCGTTGCACCAAACCGAAGTAACTATTCGGAATGGGCTCAGTAGGCCACAACCAGACTATGATGTCCTTCATGGCAGAACCGGATATCCTGTGGAGCTCGGCCCACTGGGCCATCTATTCATTTAGTAACAACGGATGCTTTGCGCGCTGAACTATGACCAAAAAAGCTTCTCCGTGGCACACCTTTCCTACACTTGGTAAAATTGCGCCGCATAGGAGGCGCTCTTCGGCAGGTCCAAGAATGTGTCCGGAGAGCTCCAGATTTGACTAAGCGGGGAATACTTTGGATCGTCGAACTTCGTCTGTAATAAGAAAGGCCTACCAGCCGCTATTTCCCCAGCTTGCCGGGTCTCTTCCCGAGCCACTCTAGACTCATATCGTGCTTCTTTCGCCTCTTGTAAGGCCTTGTCAAGATCGACCGCTTTGGCTTGGTTATCCCTCTTGAGGAATTCGCACTGGACAGTGGTTTCCTCTAGCTTGCGCGCCATGGTAGAAATTCTTTCCTCACACTGGCACCGAGCAGCCTGTTCGGTTTTTAACTAATCAGCTGCCTTATCGGCAGCCGGATTACTCTTCCGGGTTTGCTCCTTGGCGAGGACAAGCTCAGCCCGAAGGGCCTCCACCGTAGTAGCACCATCTACAGTTATGTGTGTCTTAGTATACAATTCTAGCTTCATGCTCATGTTATCATACATACATATACTGACTGCCCCAAAAACATACCTTGCGCCTCGTCAAGACGCCTATTGATAAGCGTGATGTCATCATCCGCCTCATCAATCTTCCGCTGCAGATCCCCAACCTCTGTGGATCGGGCAGTAGCAGGGGAGATAACAACCTGTGTTCCAAGTAGTCATATTATTTCCTGGATATATCTTTTTGATCCTTTGATTGCCTCCTTAGGAAGCCTATCAGAGTCTCAGGGGCTACTATCTATACACAGGGGTATTTTGTGAATAAAACACAGTCAAAAGCATTACAGTACAAACCTCGAAGCCTCTTAGCAGGCTCGCGAAGACCTCATTCAATCCGCTTTTCGCAGAAAGGACCTTTTCAACCACCGTACCCATCAAGGTACGATGGTCCTGGGAGTAGGAATAACATGTCCTTGAGCAGGAAGCCTGAGGGGGATTTCCGCGGTCAGGTATCTGGCCGCATGAAGCTTTGCATGAAGGAAATATGCCCTAGAGGCAATAATAAAGTTATTATTTATTTCCTTATATCATGATAAATGTTTATTATTCATGCTATAATTGTATTAACTGGAAACATAATACATGTGTGAATACATAGACAAACATATTGTCACTAGTATGCCTCTATGTAGGATCTAGAAGTAGATATGTCTAGAGGGGGGTGATTAGACACATAATGCTCAAGTTGCAATTTTTAAGCTTTTTTGGTTTAAGTGGAGTTTAGGCACAATTTCAACACACACAATACATATCAAGCAAGCATGCAAAGAGTATATGAGCAGCGGAATGTAAAGCATGCAACTTGCAAGAATGTAAAGGGAAGGGTTTGGAGAGATCAAACGCAATTGGAGACACGGATGTTTTTCCCATGGTTCGGATAGGTGGTGCTATCCTACATCCACATTGATGGAGACTTCAACCCACAAAGGGTAACGATTGCGCGAGTCCACACAGGGCTCCACCCAAGGGTAACGGTTGCGCGAGTCCACACAGGGCTCCACCCACGAAGGGTCCACGAAGAAGCAACCACCCACAAAGGGTCCACGAAGAAGCAACCTTGTCTATCCCACCATGGCCATCGCCCACACAGGACTTGCCTCACTAGCGGTAGATCTTCACGAAGTAGGTGATCTCCTTGCCCTTACAAACTCCTTGGTTCAACTCCACAATCTTCGGAGGCTCCCAAGTGACACCTAGCCAATCTAGGAGACACCACTCTCCAAGTAGTAACAAATGGTGTGTAGGTAATGAACTCCTTGCTCTTGTGCTTCAAATGATAGTCTCCCCAACACTCAACTCTCTCTCATAGGATTTGGATTTGGTGGAAAGAAGATTTGAGTGGAAAGCAACTTGGGAAGGCTAGAGATCAAGATTCATATGGTAGGAATGGAATATCTTGGTCTCAACACATGAGTAGGTGGTTCTCTCTCAGAACATATGAGTTGGAATGGTGTATGCGTTCTGATGGCTCTCTCATCGAATGAAGAGGAGGTGGAGGGGTATATATAGCCTCCACACAAAATCCAACCGTTACACAGTTTTCCAATCTCGGTGGGACCGAATCAATAAACTCGGTCGGACCGAAAATGTAAACCTAGTGACCGTTAGAGATTTCGGTGGGACCGACTGGATCAACTCGGTGGGACCGATGTGCTAGGGTTAGGGTAAATCCAAAACTCGGTTTGACCGATTACTCAAACTCGGTGGGACCGATTTGGGTAATAAGTGAAACTGAGATTTGGCCAAGCAAACTCGGTGGAACCGATTGCATATCTCGGTGGGACCGAGAATATTGCAATGGGTAACAGAGAGTTTGCAAGCCCATCTCGGTGAGACCGAGATCCCATCGGTGAGACCGAAATGATTAGGGTTTGGCAGTGGCTTATGACAAGTGAAACTCGGTGGCGCCGGATAGGAAGAATCGGTAGGACCGAGTTTGGCTTAGGGTTTAGGTCATATGTGGAAGTGGGAAAGTAGCTGAGGATTTTGGAGCATATCATTAAGCACATGAAGCAAGAGGCTCATTAAGCAACACCTCATCCCTCCTTGATAGTATTGGCTTTTCCTATGGACTCAATGTGATCTTGGATCACTAAAATGTAAAATGAAGAGTCTTGAGCTTGAAGCTTTAGCCAATCCTTTGTCCTTAGCATCTTGAAGGAGTTCCCACAACCTTTAGTCCATGCCACTCCATTGTTGAACTTACCTGAAACATGCTAGATAGAAATGTTAGTCCAACAAGAGATATGTTGTCATCAATTATCAAAACCACCTAGGGAGCACTTGTGCTTTCAATCTCCCCCTTTTTGGTAATTGATGGCAACATACATCAAAGCTTTAGATAAAGATATAAAGAACAGCAAGTAAAGCTTTGGAAGGACATGTAACGAGCATAGGCTCCCCCTACATGTATGCACTCATGTAAATATGAAATATAGAGGCATGTGAGAGCATAACCATGACAGAGTAGGCAATGTGTTACATGCATCTTGGCCATATGCATCAGAGCAAAAGATTATCAAGGAAAATACCTTCATGCTCATGAGTCCTTCTTGCAAACAGTATGTACATAAGCAAGAACTCCTCATACTCATGATTTTGATGCATATACTTACCTTGTGGTCTTGAGTTGGCTTAGGATGGAATGGACCTGCACAAACAAGGTTAGATAACACAGGTACGTCCACTAGCCAGAGCAAACAAAAGAAACCACAAGAATACCAAGACTGGGATGACATGTAGAGAGTGAGTACAAGGTACCACATTGAATTCAACATGTCCCCAAGAATAAAGATATGCAATGAATTTGACTGATTTCTTTCCTTAGGTGTCTTGCTCCCCCTGAATCGTACATGGGATATTGGGAGAAGATAGGAAACAGAAAATCAGAGCTGAAAGATATGAATAGAACTTAATTCAAATGAGTTCATATGAACATGTCTTTCCCCCAAAAAGACATGTGGCATCTCTCCTCTTGAACATCAAGCATCTGGGATCCTTGAGTATTCTCTCCCCCTTGGAGATTTCTTTCTCCCCCTTAATATATGGGATCCTTGAGTATTCTCTCCCCCTTAGTACTTTCTCCTTTGTAGGTGATAAGCTTTTGATGTGATCTCTCTCTCCCTGATGATAAGCTTTGATGTGATCTCTCTCTCCCCCTTTGACATCAATTTCCAAGAAGGTTTTTCCTGGAATCCGTCGAATAGGTTTGGTCCTTGAGATTCAGTACAAAGCAGGGAATAAAACTGTGATGCTTGTAGAGGACAAGATTCATTGAGTGGAGCTGGATCAGAAGAAATATAGAATATGTGGCAAACTGTTTTTCCTGTTGCGAAATCGGTGGCACCGAGTGGCATGTTTCGGTAGTACCGAAGGGATTCGGTTGGACCGAAAATGGCAATTCGGTGAAACCGAGTTCATCACAGAGAAAAACACTTGTCACCTCAGCTCACTAGTCAAGTAAGATCTCACAAAGATTTGCAATGAATTTGATGCAGAAATATGCAGAACAAGAACCAAAAAAGAAAAGAGTGAAAGTTTCTAGATGAAGTTTTTGTTTTGTTTGTTTGAAAAAGAAGGAAACAAATATGCAAGGGACAAATGCAATAACTCAGAAAAGAACACAAGAGAACTTCATCTAGAATTGGGCGGTGACATAGTCACCTATGTTAGAGTATATTGACTTAGGAGTCAAGTGAGAACACTTGATCATAGGTCATACTCATCGTTTAAGCTCAAAATGGGGTTACCATTTTTCGTTTAAGCATCTTGATGTATTCACATCTTGTTGAGTTGCTTTGACTCATGTCTTGGAGTAAAGCTTCTCTAAGATGGAATAACATACCTTGGGTGGTGGTGTGGTTCTTGCTCATGTAGTTGAACTTGTGTGGGTGCTCAAGGTTGATGTAGTTCATCAAGAGTTGGGAGCACCACTTGGAGTTTGAGTTCATCTACCTACATGGGTTAGTTCTTGCAAGGAAGAGCACTTGTGTATCCAAAAATGACAATCATGAAGCTTAACATAGAATTTGTCAAAGGATATGTTTGAGTGGTTTTGTGCTTCCCTGTCTTCAACCACTATTGTGTAGAGTCTTGGTGATGTAGAGATTGCTCAAGATATGAGTGAGTCGCAATCTCATGGAATTAGATTCAACCAAGCACCTACATGGGTTAGACAACATGCAAGGTGCAAATATATCCAAGACATAAGATAGTTATCATAAGAGATATATCATGGATTAGTCATAAGCTCATGTCTTGCATGTATCCAATGGAGTTTCTACTCCAAGTTCGAAGCATCAATGATGTTCAATTCTCCTCTCAACCTGCAAAACACTTTCTCATCAAGTGGTTTAGTAAATATATCCGCTAATTGCTTGTCGGTGCGAACATGCTTAAGATTGATGTCACCCTTAGCAACATGATCTCGAATGAAATGATGACGAACTTCAATATGCTTAGTTCGAGAATGTTGTACAGGATTATGACCAATTTTGATAGCACTTTCATTGTCACAAAGCAGTGGAACATGTTTCACATAAATCCCATAATCTTTAAGAGTTTGGGTCATCCAAAGTAATTGAGCGCAACATGAACCAGCGGCAATGTATTCCGCTTCGGCGGTGGATAAGGATACCGAGTTTTGTTTCTTGGAAGACCAAGACACAAGAGATCTGCCAAGAAATTGACAAGTACCCGAAGTGGACTTTCTATCAACCTTGTCTCCGGCATAATCCGAGTCAGAATAGCCAACAAGATCAAAAGAAGACCTCTTAGGATACCAAATGCCAAAATTTGGTGTATGGATTAAATATCTCACTATCCTTTTCACAGCCTTAAGATGACAATCTTTAGGAGCAGCTTGATATCGTGCACACATGCACACACTTAGCATAATATCGGGACGTGAAGCACATAGGTATAACAATGAACCAATCATAGAGCGATAAACCTTTTGATCAACAGGTTCACCATCTTTGGTCAAATCATTATGTCCACTAGTAGGCATGGGTGTAGACATACCTTTGCATTCTTGCATATTGAACTTCTTGAATAAGTCCTTGGTGTACTTTGTTTGAGAGACAAATGTACCTTCCTTAGTTTGCTTGATTTGCAACCCGAGAAAGAATTTGAGTTCACTCATCATAGACATCTCAAACTTCTCTGACATTAGCTTTCCAAACTTTTCACTAAAGAGAGGGTTAGTTGAACCAAATATGATATCATCAACATAAATTTGGCATACAAATAGTTCTCCATTAACCCTTTTAGTAAAAAGAGTAGAATCAATTTTACCAATTTCAAAACCACTTGTAGTAAGGAACTTGGTCAAGCATTTATACCATGCTCTAGGAGCTTGTTTAAGACCATAAAGAGCTTTGTGAAGTTTGTAAACATGATTTGGTTTCTTAGGATTGACAAAGCCGGGAGGTTGTTTGACATAAACTTCCTCCTCTATTTCACCATTTAGAAAAGCACTTTTAATGTCCATTTGGTACAAGGTGATATTATGGTGATTAGCATAGGCAAGTAAGATGCGAATGGACTCAAGTCTAGCAACGGGAGCATACGTCTCACCATAGTCCATACCTTCGACTTGTGTGTACCCTTGGGCGACGAGACGTGCTTTGTTGCGAACCACTTGTCCATCTTCATCTTGCTTGTTGCGAAACACCCATTTGGTACCAATGATGTTGTGGTTGTTGTCGGGCTTCTCAACCAATGTCCAAACTTGGTTTCTCTCAAAATTATGTAGCTCTTCATGCATAGCGTTTATCCAATCCGGATCTTCCAATGCTTCTTCAACCTTCATTGGTTCAATGCTAGAGATGAATGAATAGTTTTCACAAAAGTTAGCTAAACGAGTTTTTGAGCGAGTGATTCTCCCGGTTTGTATATCATTGAGGATTTGCTCGACGGGATGATCTTTGGCAATTCTTGCTCGAACTCGTGAGAGCTTTTGCTTGGGTCTTCGTTGAACATCTTCTTCATCTTGTTCTTCTTCTTGGCCTTCTTCATTGTTGACGTCGTCGTTCTCTTGTCGTGGTGGAGAAGGAGGTTGTTGATGTTCATCTTGACGTACTTCCTCGTTTTCTTCATCTTGGTGTGTCCCACTTGTGGATGCTTCCGTGTCGATTCTTGGTTCACCTTGTCGTGAAGTAGAAGCTTCCACTTGGACGGATGAAGTACTCTCCTTCACCTCCGTTGGACGAATTTTGCCGATGGACAAGTCTTGAATTGCTTCTGAAGAGTCTTTGTCTCCTACATCAATTGGCAATTGCTCTACTTGCGAGCCATTAGATTCATCAAACTTCACATCTACCGTCTCTTCAACCTTTCGGGTGAAATTGTTGTAGACACGGTAAGTGTGAGAGTTTGAGCCATAACCAAGTAGAAAACCTTCATGAGTTTTAGGAGCAAACTTTGAACGATGATGCTTATCAAGAATGTAGCACTTTGAGCCGAATACTCGAAAGTATCCAACTTGGGGTTTGTTACCGGTGAGAAGCTCGTATGCCGTCTTGCCGAGTAGCTTGTGAAGATATAAGCGATTTGTTGCGTGACAAGCTGTCTCAACCGCTTCTGCCCAAAAGTGCTTTGGCGTCTTGTATTCATCAAGCATCGTTCTTGCCATTTCGATGAGCGTCCGGTTCTTCCTCTCAACAACTCCATTTTGTTGAGGTGTGTACGTAGCCGAGAACTCGTGTGAAATCCCTTCTTCGTCAAGAAAGGTGTCCACATTTGCGTTCTTGAACTCCGTTCCGTTGTCACTCCGAACCTTCTTGATCTTCACATCAAACTGATTTTGGGCCTTCCTAGCGAAGTTTCTGAAGATCTTCTGGACCTGCGACTTGTCATTAAGAAAGAACACCCACGTAAATCTTGAAAAATCATCAACTATAACTAGACCAAAAGAATTTCCACCGAGACTCTTGTAGGCGTTGGGACCAAAAAGATCCATGTGAAGTAGCTCGAGTGGCCTCCTTGTGGTCATGATGTTCTTCACGGGATGTCTTCCTCCAACCTGTTTACCTGCTTGACAAGCACTGCAAAGTCTATCCTTATCAAATATGACATCGTTAACTCCAAGGATATGATTTCCTTTAATAAGCTTGTCAAGGTTTCTCATGCCAACGTGACCTAGTCGTCTATGCCACAACCAACCTTTTGAGGATTTAGCAACAAAGCAAGTTTTAGGTTGTGCCTTTTTAGAGAAATTGACAATGTAAAGATCACCTCTACGCATACCCGTAAAGACCATTTTATGATTGTCTCGACAAAATACTTGGCAATCTACCTCAGTAAATAGGACATTCAAACCGAAATCAGCAAGTCTAGATACTGAAAGTAAGTTGTAGCCAAGAGATTCAACGAGCATGACATTTTGAATGGAACTATCATGTGAGATGGCCACCTTACCAAGGCCAACCACTTTACCCTTTGAATTATCACCAAAGGTGACATATTTTCGAGGGCCATTGTTTTCAGCAAGCTCACGAAACATCTCTTCATCTCCGGTCATATGATTAGTACATCCACTATCAAGAACCCATTCCTTTCCTCCTGATTCATATCCCCGAAGATTTGCCATAAGACCAAAATGTCTCATTGCATCATCAAGATCGAAGTCACTATCATCATCATCATCATAATATTCATGTTCATCATGATCTTGTGACTCATCATTTCCTAGAGAGGGTAATTCATTAGATAAATGATCAAAGTGGTTACTTTTATGAATTCTTATAGCTTTGAATATGATATCATTAATGATTCCAACATCTCCTTTAGCATGCTTAAGATTGGCAAGTTCAAAAAGACATTTACCAAAACTAGGATCACTAGAGTTCATCTTACTCAAGGCAATAAATTTATGGAGAATTTCATCCAAAGTTTTCAAGGAATAATCAGGAAATCGTTCCTCAAGAAATTTCCATATGGTATAGGCACAATTGTGAGTAGGCAAACTAGCAATCAAATTTTTGGGCAATCCTCTAATGATGAGCTCAATAGTTCTAAGATTGCGAATCATGTCAATATCTTCATCTAGGGTAGGATGCAAAGGATCAATATGAGGTGCACAAGGGCTAGCAATATACTTGTTCAAATGATATTGATTGAAGATTACAAGCATCTCATTTTTCCACTCATGGAAATACTCTCCATCAAGAATAGGCACTCTATGTCTAAGACTCCCTAATGTAGACACATCCATCTTCCTCCAATGGTGATTAAACCAAGGCAATGGAGACCAAAGCTCTGATACCACTTGTAGGATCTAGAAGTAGATGTGTCTAGAGGGGGGTGATTAGACACATAATGCTCAAGTTGCAATTTTTAAGCTTTTTCGGTTTAAGTGGAGTTTAGGCACAATTTCAACACACACAATACATATCAAGCAAGCATGCAAAGAGTATATGAGCAGCGGAATGTAAAGCATGCAACTTGCAAGAATGTAAAGGGAAGGGTTTGGAGAGATCAAACGCAATTGGAGACACGGATGTTTTTCCCGTGGTTCGGATAGGTGGTGCTATCCTACATCCACGTTGATGGAGACTTCAACCCACGAAGGGTAACGGTTGCGCGAGTCCACACAGGGCTCCACCCAAGGGTAACGGTTGCGCGAGTCCACACAGGGCTCCACCCACGAAGGGTCCACGAAGAAGCAACCACCCACAAAGGGTCCACGAAGAAGCAACCTTGTCTATCCCACCATGGCCATCGCCCACACAGGACTTGCCTCACTAGCGGTAGATCTTCACGAAGTAGGCGATCTCCTTGCCCTTACAAACTCCTTGGTTCAACTCCACAATCTTGTCGGAGGCTCCCAAGTGACACCTAGCCAATCTAGGAGACACCACTCTCCAAGAAGTAACAAATGGTGTGTAGGTAATGAACTCCTTGCTCTTGTGCTTCAAATGATAGTCTCCCCAACACTCAACTCTCTCTCATAGGATTTGGATTTGGTGGAAAGAAGATTTGAGTGGAAAGCAACTTGGGAAGGCTAGAGATCAAGATTCATATGGTAGGAATGGAATATCTTGGTCTCAACACATGAGTAGGTGGTTCTCTCTCAGAACATATGAGTTGGAATGGTGTATGCGTTCTGATGGCTCTCTCCACGAATGAAGAGGAGGTGGAGGGGTATATATAGCCTCCACACAAAATCCAACCGTTACACAGTTTTCCAATCTCGGTGGGACCGAATCAATAAACTCGGTCGGACCGAAAATGTAAACCTAGTGACCGTTAGAGATTTCGGTGGGACCGACTGGATCAACTCGGTGGGACCGATGTGCTAGGGTTAGGGTAAATCCAAAACTCGGTTTGACCGATTACTCAAACTCGGTGGGACCGATTTGGGTAATAAGTGAAACTGAGATTTGGCCAAGCAAACTCGGTGGAACCGATTGCATATCTCGGTGGGACCGAGAATATTGCAATGGGTAACAGAGAGTTTGCAAGCCCATCTCGGTGAGACCGAGATCCCATCGGTGAGACCGAAATGATTAGGGTTTGGTAGTGGCTTATGACAAGTGAAACTCGGTGGCGCCGGATAGGAAGAATCGGTAGGACCGAGTTTGGCTTAGGGTTTAGGTCATATGTGGAAGTGGGAAAGTAGCTGAGGATTTTGGAGCATATCATTAAGCACATGAAGCAAGAGGCTCATTAAGCAACACCTCATCCCTCCTTGATAGTATTGGCTTTTCCTATGGACTCAATGTGATCTTGGATCACTAAAATGTAAAATGAAGAGTCTTGAGCTTGAAGCTTTAGCCAATCCTTTGTCCTTAGCATCTTGAAGGAGTTCCCACAACCTTTAGTCCATGCCACTCCATTGCTGAACTTACCTGAAACATGCTAGATAGAAATGTTAGTCCAACAAGAGATATGTTGTCATCAATTATCAAAACCACCTAGGGAGCACTTGTGCTTTCACTCTACTTGACTAGATCGTTGATCAAAGATGGCTATGTTTCCTAACCATAGACATGAGTTGTCATTTGATTAACGGGGTCACATCATTAGGAGAATGATGTGATTGACATGCCCCATTCCGTTAGCTTAGCACCCGGTCGTTTAGTATGTCGCTATTACTTTCTTCATGACTTATACATGTTCCTATGACTATGAGATTATGCAACTCCCGTTTACCGGAAGAACACTTTGTGTGCTACCAAACGTCACAATGTAACTGGGTGATTATAAAAGTGCTCTACAGCTTTCTCCAAAGGTACTTGTTGGGTCGGTGTATTTTCAGATTAGGATTTGTCACCCCGATTGTCGGAGAGGTATCTCTGGGCCCTCTCGGTAATGCACATCACTTAAGCCTTGCAAGCATTGCAACTAATGAGTTAGTTGCGGGGTGATGTATTACAGAACAAGTAAAGAGACTTGCCGGTAACGAGATTGAACTAGGTATTGAGATACCGACGATCGAATCTCGGGCAAGTAACATACCGATGACAAAGGGAACAACGTATGTTGGTATGCAGTTTGACCGATAAAGATCTTCGTAGAATATGTAGGAGCCAATATGAGAATCCAGGTTCCGCTATTGGTTGTTGACCGGAGACGTGTCTCGGTCATGACTACATAGTTCTCGAACCCGTAGGGTCCGCACGCTTAACGTTACGATGACAGTTATATTATGAGTTTATATGTTTTGATGTACCGAAGGTTGTTCGGAGTCCCGGATGTGATCACAGACATGACGAGGAGTCTCGAAATGTTCGAGACATGAAGATTGGTATATTGGAAGCCTATGTTTGGATATCGGAAGTATTCCGGGTGAAATCTGGATTTTACCGGAGTACCGGGAGGTTACCGGAACCCCCTGGGAGGTAAATGGGCCTTAGTGGGCCTTCACGGAGAAGAGGAGAGGCGGCCAGGGCTGGGCCATGCGCCCCTCCCCCTAGTCCGAATAGGACAAGGAGAAGGGGGCGGCGCCCCCTTTCTTCTCTCCCTCCTCTTTCCCCCTCCCGAATCCTATTCCAACTAGGAAAAGGGGGGAGTCCTAGTCCCAGTGGGAGTAGGACTCCTCCTGGCGCGCCCTCTCCCTGGCCGGCCGCACCCCCATTGCTCCTTTATATACGGGGGCAGGGGGCACCCCATAGACACAACAATTGATCAAGTTGATCTTTTAGCCGTGTGTGGTGCCCCCCTCCACCATAGTCCACCTCGATAATACTGTAGCAGTGCTTAGGCGAAGCCCTGCGTTGGTAGAACATCAACATCGTCACCACGTCGTCGTGCTGACGAAACTCTCCCTCAACACTCGGCTGGATCGGAGTTCGAGGGACGTCATCAGGCTGAATGTGTGCTGAACTCGGAGGAGTCGTGCGTTCGGTACTTGATTGGTCGGATCGTGAAGACGTACGACTATGTCAACCGCATTGTGTTAATGCTTCTACTTTCGGTCTACGAGGGTACATGGACAACACTCTCCCCTCTCATTGTTGTGCATCACCATGATCTTGCGTGTGCATAGGAATTTTTTTGAAATTACCACGTTCCCCAACAGTGGCATCTGAGCCAGGTTTTATGCGTAGATGTCATATGCACGAGTAGAACACAAGTGTAGCGACCCGACCCGAATTGATCAAGTGCTCTGTGCTCAGGTGTCATCCCTGGATCAGTAATGCTGACACCACACATTACATCGAAGGATTTATAGCAGAGTGGCAATCACACACTTATTACATCGTTGTCTCAAAGAGAACTTATTACAATAAATATGGCTTAAGGCCATCTAATAACGATAACAGCGGAAGACTCGGAAGATAAATGGGTCCATCAACTCCAACGGCATCACTGAGTATAGAACCATGACCTAAAAGCACCTTACTCGTCGTCTGAAAAGTCTGCAACATGAAAGTTGCAGCCCGAAAACGGGTCAGCACATGGAATATGCTGGCAATGTAACACATAGAGAGTAATGGAATGAAACAACTATACTATATGCATATATGGCTGGTGGAAAGCTCTATGGTTACAGTTTTGCGTAAAGCCAATTTTTCCCTACTGCAAAGGAATAAATTTATTTAACTATCATGGTGGTTGTTAAACATCGAGAATGGTTGACAGCATTCCGATCCCAATTAAGTGAACAATTAAAACCCAACAACATTAATTAGAAGTAACATGATGAGATTCACATGATATTCAAGTACTAGATACTCAAGTTGTCCATAACCGGGGACACGGCTAATCATGATTAGTTTGTACACTCTGTAGAGGTTTGCGCACTTTTCCCCACAAGACTCGATCGCCTCCGTTTGGTTTCTCGCACTACACGGTGTTTGAGAAACGGATGACCGAGACATAGTCTTTGAGAAGCGCTAGCACCTTACGTGTGGGTAGACTGGTACACCTACTTTCCCCTACATCTGCTAGTCTACCCGTAAGAGTTCGCATGACTTAGTCAACTATGCCAGAGCCCATAATGGCTTGTGGCTGCACACGGAAGTTTCTAACATGAAAGATCTTATGATCCCTTTGAGCCTGGGTGGCGGTCCAAAATAAAAACAGGCAAGTCCTGATAGACATCAGGTGCCTCAATCCACCCAGATGTGTGTTTAAGTTGCCACCTTAGATAAACCATTAAAATTATCAACTCACATCTGTCATGGATATCACTCACCCAATCCACGTCTACTAGCATAGCATGGCATAAATAGCAAGCGTAGAAGTAACTCCCAAAGGTTTCATAATAATACAGGTAATAGGTACTACCTCATCTACTTCCCATCCCTCAATTTAATTAGATCCTAATCATGCAATGTGAGCGGATTGATCTAATGCAATAAAACATGGGTTGTAGAAAAGGTATGATCAAAGTGTTACTTGCCTTGCTGATGATCCGCGAGACCTAGGGTTTCGAAGTAACAGGCGGCGCAATCCGGGTGATCTATCGCAGACAAACAACAAGCACACAATAAGTACTCATCTAATGCATAGGTAAAACTCGAACGAGAGAATGAACCAGAAAGTTCAACTTAAGAAATCCGGTTGCAAAGAAAGAACGAACCGAACAAACGACGGAAAACAAACGGCGGAAGAAACAACTCGGTTCTAGCAAGTTGAAACTAGGTCAAATTTTACTGTAGAAAAACTTGTTTAAGTTGATTAGACGGAACGGCGGTTTCAAAACGAAACTCCAGGCGCTTGAATCACCTGCTTCCGATAAACGAGCGAGAAGAAAGACTAGAACGAAGATCGGATCTGAGATCACGATCGCGGAATAAATCCGACGAAAAGAAAGAGACGAATGGTTAAACGAACGAGCGTCGTTAACCGGGAAAAATCGGTGATCACGTTCGTTGAGACGAACAGTCCGAAAGAAGAACGAAAACCGATCTAGGGTTTTCGGAAAAGAAACCGAAAAAGAAACGGAAAACTGATCTAGGGTTTCAGAAGAAAACCGAAACAACAACCGGAAGAAAAAGAAAAGAACCGGAACGGTTTAGAAGAAAAACCGAACCGAGGGAAGAAAAAGAGACGCGGCGCGGGGCAACCTTGGCGAGGGGCTCCGGCGAACGGCGGCGTAAGGCGGCGGCGGCGATGACGTAGGGCGGCGGCGGCGGCGATGTAATGCGGCGGCGGTGGCGGCTTGGGGCTGCGCGCTGCTGCTTGCTGCGGCTTAGGAGGAGAGGGCTTGGGGTTTTGATGTGAGGAGAGGGGGGGGGGTTATGGGGTATTTATATAGGTGAGGGGGGGATTTACTTGGGGTAGGGGCAAGCAAAAGGAAAAGAAACAAGGAAAGAGGGCTAGCCTAGAGTCCTAGAGGGACTCGGCTAAGAGGCGAGGCGGCGGCCTGGCGCCTGGCACCTGGCGCGGGCGCACGCGCGCAGGGAGGCTGGGGCGCAGCGGCGGCTGGCTGGGCCTTGGCCCGGCTGGCCTGCGGGAGTTTTTTTTTAAATCGGTTACACGCGCAGAAAAACAAAAAGAAAACTAAACGAACTCCAAAATTCCTAAAGTAAATTTTCCCCGACTCCTAAAAATGAGTCGAACAAAATGAACTTTACTCCGGGCCTAAAATGCAATTTTTGAAAACACGCATTTTTCCCTATCCAAATAAAATGCAAACAAAACTCCGGCAAAACCAAAATTGATCTATTTATTAAATCTTCATTTTTCCTAATTTTTGGGAAAGTCATATTATTCCCTCTCTCATATTTGATATTGGAAAAATAATTGAAGATGAAATAAATAAATCAAATGATCCTCTTTTCAAAATTTGAGAAAACTCAAATATGAAAATAATGAAATCTCCAACTCTCTCCGAGGGTCCTTGAGTTGCGTGAAATTTCTAGGATCAACCAAAATGCAAGAAAATATGATATGCATGATGATCTGCTCTATAACATTCCAAATTGCAAATTTGGGATGTTACAAACCTACCCCCCTTAAGATGAATCTCGCCCTCGAGATTCGGGTTGGCTAGAAAATAGGTGAGGGTGGTCCTTGAGCAAATCTTCTTCTCTCTCCCAGGTGGCTTCATCCTCTGAATGGTGGTTCCACTGAACTTTGCAAAACTTGATAACCTTGTTGCGAGTAACTCTGCTGGCAAAATCGAGAATCTTAACTGGCTTCTCCTCATATGTTAGGTCATCCTTTAACTGCATCGCTTCAAGCAATACTGTATCTCTTAGCGGTACCTCCGCCATTTCGGCGTGACATTTCTTCAGCTGAGAAACATGGAATACATCATGAACTCCTGACAGCTCCTCTGGCAATTCCAACTTATAAGCGACTTCTCCCATACGTTGCAAGATCTTGTATGGTCCAACGAAATGTGGTGCTAACTTTCCCTTAACTCCAAAGCGCTTAACTCCTCGAAGTGGGGATACTCGAAGATAAACTCTGTCTCCGGTTTCGTAGACTGTCTTCTTGCGTTTAGAATCTGCGTAGCTCTTCTGCCTGGACTAGGCTACCTTGAGCCTATCGCGAATCAACTTAACTTTCCGTTCAGACTCCTTAATCAAATCTGGTCCAAAGAATTGACGGTCTCCAACTTTGTCCCATGACAATGGTGTCCTGCACCTCCTTCCGTCTAAAGCTTCGAAAGGTGCCATCTTCAAACTAGTTTGGTAACTGTTGTTATAAGAAAACTCCGCATACGGCAAGTTATCGTCCCAACTTGATCCATAATCTAGTGCACAAGCTCTCAGCATATCTTCCAAAATCTGATTGACTCTCTCAGTCTGTCCATCCGTCTGTGGGTGAAAAGCTGTGCTGAACTCTAGTCTGGTTCCTAAAGTTTCATGCAACTGATTCCAAAACTTTGAGGTAAATTGGGTTCCTCTATCTGATACGATACTCCTCGGAACTCCATGCAAACAAATGATCCTAGTCATGTATATCTTTGCCAACTTAGTACTGGTGTAAGTGGTCTTAACTGGAATAAAATGTGCTACCTTCGTCAAACGATCAACTACTACCCATATCGAATCGTAGCCTGCCTTTGTCCTGGGTAGTCCCGTGATAAAATCCATGCCTATCTTATCCCACTTCCATTCGGGTATCAGCAATGGTTGTAACAATCCTGCTGGCTTCTGATGCTCTGCCTTTACTCTCTGACATACGTCACAAACTACTACATATGCTGCAATATCCTTCTTCATTCCGTTCCACCAGAATGCTTCCATTAAATCCAAATACATCTTGGTATTCCCTGGGTGAATCGAATACGGTGAATCATGTGCCTCTTGCAAAATCAACTTCCTGATCTCCGGGTCATTTGGCACATAAACACGGTCTTCAAACCATAGGGTGTCGTGCTCATCCTCACAAAATCCCTTTGCTTTTCCTTTGCTCAATTTCTCTTTTACAGCAGCAATCTCCTTGTCAGATTTCTGAGCTTCTCTGATCTTATCCATCAATGTTGACTGAATCTCCAATGCTGCTACATAGCCTCTCGGAACTATTTCCAAACATAGCTCACGAAGGTTTTCTGCTAACTCCTTGGGTATTTTCCCCGTCATTAGAGTATTGACATGGCTCTTACGGCTCAATGCATCAGCTACTACATTAGCTTTTCCGGGATGGTAATGCAATCTCATATCATAATCCTTGATGAGCTCCAACCATCTCCTCTGTCTGAGGTTCAACTCCTTCTGCGTGAAAATGTACTTCAAGCTCTTGTGATCCGTGTACACCTCACAATGATTTCCAATGAGGAAATGTCTCCATGTTTTCAATGCATGCACTACGGCTGCTAACTCCAAATCATGCGTGGCATAATTCAACTCATGAGGCTTCAGTTGCCGTGAAGCATACGAAACAACTCTCCCTTCCTGCATAAGCACTGCTCCAAGTCCTCGACGTGAAGCGTCGCAATACACCTCATAATCCTTGGTCTGATCTGGCAAAGTTAATACTGGTGAGGTGACCAAACGTTTCTTCAACTCCTGGAAACTAGCCTCGCACTCCTCAGTCCATTTGAACTTAGTATCCTTCTTCAACAATTCAGTCATAGGCTTTGCAATCTTTGAGAAATTCTCAATAAACCTCCGGTAGTATCCTGCGAGTCCAAGAAAACTCCGGATCTCTCCAACTATTGTTGGTGCTTCCCATTCGGTTACGGTCTCAACCTTTGTGGGGTCAACTGCTATACCCTCTCCGGATATAACGTGTCCGAGGAATCCAACTTCCTTTAACCAAAACTCGCATTTGCTGAATTTGGCATATAACTGATGTTCCCTTAGTTTCTCCAAAACCAAACGCAAATGTTCCTTATGCTCATCTTCATTCTTTGAATAAACTAGGATGTCATCAATGAACACTATGACAAACTTATCCAAAAACTCCATAAACACTTTGTCCATCAGGTTCATAAAATAGGCAGGTGTGTTAGTCAATCCAAATGACATAACGGTATACTCATACAGTCCATATCTTGTGGTGAATGCTGTCTTAGGTATGTCCTGCTCTCGAATCTTCAATTGATGGTACCATGATCGCAAATCGATCTTGGAAAACACTTTAGCTCCTTGCAACCGTTCAAACAGATCGTTGATCATTGGCAGTGGGTACTTGTTCTTGATGGTTACTTCATTCAATCCCCGATAATCTACAACCATCCTTAATGATCCATCCTTCTTTTCCACTAGAAGTACGGGTGATCCCCAAGGCGAAGAACTTGGGTGAATGTAACCTTTATCCAATAACTCCTTAATCTGATTCTTAATTTCCACCAAATCCTTTGCTGGCATCCGGTACGGTCGCTTCGATATTGGGCCTGTACCTGGTAATAACTCAATCAAAAACTCAATGTCTCTATCCGGTGGCATGCCTGGTAATTCCTCAGGAAATACATCAGGAAAATCCTTTACCACTGGTACTTCTTCTTGCAGAACTCCTGTTAAGCAGTTCACTTGTGTCCTGTTTGGCACATGCCGGGATACATACTTGATCCTTCTTCCTTCTGGTGTGGTAAGCAAAATTGTCTTACTAGCACAATCGATGTTTCCTCCATACATCGACAACCAATCCATACCAAGAATCACATCCAGACCTTGGGATTCCAGAATAATTAAATCCGTTGGGAAAACATGCCTTCCTATACTTAATGGTACTTGGAAACATCCTTGTCTGGCCATGTACTCTGCTCCTGGCGAGCTTACTAGCATAGGTGTTTTAAGAATCCTAGTGGGCAGGATATACTTTTCCACAAATCCCCTTGATATGTATGAATGCGATGCACCAGTATCGAAAAGAACGAGTGCGGTAAATGACTTAACCAAAAACTTACCAATTACTGCATCGGGCTGATCTTCAACCTCCTCCACATTAACGTGGTTCACCTATCCCCTATTGAAAGGGTTTGGCTTCTTCCCTGAGCTTCCATTGCCATTTCCATTCTGGCCTTCGGGACATTCATTGGCATAATGTCCGGTCTTGGAACACTTGAAACAGGTGACTTGACTCAGATCTCTCTTGGTTGGGGTCGATGGGGTGGTCCGGTTCTGGCCGTTGCTTCCTCCATTCCCATTACCATTCTTGTGGCCATTATGGTTGTGCAAACTACCTCCTCCATGGATATGCTGAAACTGAAATCCCGGTTTAGGGGCAAAACGGGGCTTCTGCTGGGCTCCAGAGTTATACTTCCCCTGTCCATACTTCCTCTTACGGTTTTCAATCTGCTGTTGCTTTCCTTCAATCATGATGGCACGATCTACCAACTCCTGGTAGTTGTTGAAACTTGCTACCATCAATTTCATGCTTAGTTCATCATTCAGTCCTTCCAGAAACTTCTCCTGCTTAGCTGCATCCGTAGCAACGTCATCCGGGGCATAACGTGCTAACTTGCTGAAATCGTCAACATACTGGCCAACTGTCCTTCCTCCTTGGCGTAAGTTGCGAAACTCACGCTTCTTCATGGCCATAGCTCCTGCTGAAACATGGGCAGTGCGGAAAGCTTGCTGAAACTGATCCCATGTGATAGTGTCAACTGGGTAGGTGGCTGTGAAATTCTCCCACCATGCTGCCGCGGGTCCATCAAGCTGGTGAGCGGCAAACTTCACTTTCTCACCATCCGTGCATCCTGCAGTGGTCAACTCCCTTCCTATCTTGCGGAGCCAATCGTCTGCTACTATTGGCTCGGTGCTACTGGAAAACACCGGCGGATTCAGCCTAAGGAAATGGGCTAAGTGGTCAACAGGTGGTGGCGGTGGTGGGTTGTTGTTGTTGTTCTGCTGGTTCTGGACTAGCATCTGCATCAATTGATTCTGTTGCTGGATCAACTGAGTGAGCTCCGGTGGGAATCCATTGTCACGTCTCGGAGGCATCTGAGGGTTTAGAAAAGACGAGAATTAAGAATAGAGTGAGGTCTAAAGGGAAAACACTACCCCAATGCACATGAGCAAATGCACACAAAATCACTTCATTCAATCAAACAAGGGCTTACAATTGGTCTAAAACTATCGCAAAAGTGCTCGACTATAATGTTTACAGGGGGGAATGCTACTGCTATCTGGTGGTCATCTAGAAATTTGAACCGGTGGAAGACTCCATGATATCTGCTCCAGCTTCGTCCTAAAAGTCGGGTTCACTTGGATCCGAATCGGTGTCGTCGATGATGATGTAGTTGTCCAGACATGTGACGTACTCGTCTTCCTCTTTGGATACTAACTTCCTCTTGAGTTCTTCAATCTCCTGCTTAAGATCGCCATTGTGTCTTGCTAGAGCTACGATCTCGTCCATGTAGTCCTTGCGTGTAGACTTTAGTTCTCCTTCTAGCTCGATGATCCTTGCCTTTGCATTCTTCAACTCTATCATATCATTGCACATCTGGTTCTCGTGGCGTCGAATGTGCTGGTTTAACTCCTGGATGAAAGATGCAATGGATCTATCCTTCTTGGTGCTGACTAACTCCCATTGTTCATCTCGGCGTCCGCAAATCTGGTAGATAGTGTCCTTGGGGTCTTCTTGGTAAACTTCTCCAATGCGTCCTATGGTGATATGGGCTGCCATGCTCTTTCCCAGACTCCAGGTTGGTGCATTGAAAACACTATCTATAGGCTTCGTGATTGGCGCGAATGTTCTTCCCAGAACGTGAGTTTGAATCTTCCAGCGCTCCTCTTCAGGCAGAGTGGCGTTGAAGGTTCCTGTGAAGCTTGGTAATCCAATGTTCAGGTACTTGGTGACTTCCTTCAGGTGAAATCCAAAAGGTGTGCCTTCATCCGGTTGAGCGTACTTAATCTTTGCGTTTGTCATCCTAAAGGAGTAGAAAATATGAGGAGTTAGAAAATGAGAAGAGAAGGGTGTTCTATGGCTTTAACTTAGTGGTCGTGTCCTACAGTCAGCGTGTGCTCTGATACCATCTCTGTAGCGACCCGACCCGAATGGATCAAGTGCTCTGTGCTCAGGTGTCATCCCTGGATCAGTAATGCTGACACCACACAGTACATCGAAGGATTTATAGCAGAGTGGCAATCACACACTTATTACATCGTTGTCTCAAAGAGAACTTATTACAATAAATATGGCTTAAGGCCATCTAATAACGATAACAGCGGAAGACTCGGAAGATAAATGGGTCCATCAACTCCAACGGCATCACTGAGTATAGAACCACGACCTAAAAGCACCTTACTCGTCGTCTGAAAAGTCTGCAACATGAAAGTTGCAGCCCGAAAACAGGTCAGCACATGGAATATGCTGGCAATGTAACACATAGAGAGTAATGGAATGAAACAACTATACTATATGCATATATGGATGGTGGAAAGCTCTATGGTTACAGTTTTGCGTAAAGCCAATTTTTCCCTACTGCAAAGGAATAAATTTATTTAACTATCATGGTGGTTGTTAAACATCGAGAATGGTTGACAGCATTCCGATCCCAATTAAGTGAACAATTAAAACCCAACAACATTAATTAGAAGTAACATGATGAGATTCACATGATATTCAAGTACTAGATACTCAAGTTGTCCATAACCGGGGACACGGCTAATCATGATTAGTTTGTACACTCTGCAGAGGTTTGCGCACTTTTCCCCACAAGACTCGATCGCCTCCGTTTGGTTTCTCGAACTACATGGTGTTTGAGAAACGGATGACCGAGACATAGTCTTTCAGAAGCGCTAGCACCTTATGTGTGGGTAGACCGGTACACCTACTTTCCCTACATCTGCTAGTCTACCCGTAAGAGTTTGCACGACTTAGTCAACTATGCCAGAGCCCATAATGGCTTTTGGCTGCACACGGAAGTTTCTAGCATGAAAGATCTTATGATCCCTTTGAGCCTGGGTGGCGGTCCGAAATAAAAATAGGCAAGTCCTGATAGACATCAGGTGCCTCAATCCACCCAGATGTGTGTTTAAGTTGCCACCTTAGATAAACCATTAAAATTATCAACTCACATCTATCATGGATATCACTCACCCAATCCACGTCTACTAGCATAGCATGGCATAAATAGCAAGCGTAGAAGTAACTCCCAAAGGTTTCATAATAATACAGGTAATAGGTACTACCTCATCTACTTCCCATCCCTCAATTTAATTAGATCCTAATCATGCAATGTGAGAGGATTGATCTAATGCAATAAAACATGGGTTGTAGAAAAGGTATGATCAAAGTGTTACTTGCCTTGCTGATGATCCGCGAGACCTAGGGTTTCGAAGTAACAGGCGGCGCAATCCGGGTGATCTATCGCAGACAAACAACAAGCACACAATAAGTACTCATCTAATGCACAGGTAAAACTCGAACGAGAGAACGAACCAGAAAGTTCAACTTAAGAACTCCGGTTGCAAAGAAAGAACGAACCGAACAAACGACGGAAAACAAACGGCGGAAGAAACAACTCGGTTCTAGCAAGTTGAAACTAGGTCAAATTTTACTGTAGCAAAACTTGTTTAAGTTGATTAGACGGAACAGCGGTTTCGAAACGAAACTCCAGGCGCTTGAATCACCTGCTTCCGATAAACGAGCCAGAAGAAAGACTAGAACGAAGATCGGATCTGAGATCACGATCGCGGAATAAATCCGACGAAAAGAAAGAGACGAACGGTTAAACAAACGGGCGTCGTTAAACGGGAAAAATCGGTGATCACGTTCGTTGAGACGAACGGTCCGAAAGAAGAACGAAAACCGATCTAGGGTTTTCGGAAAAGAAACCGAAAAAGAAACAGAAAACCGATATAGGGTTTCGGAAGAAAACTGAAACAAAAACCGGAAGAAAAAGAAAAGAACCGGAACGGTTTAGAAGAAAAACCAAACCGAGGGAAGAAAAAGAGACGCGGCGCGGGGCAACCTTGGCGAGGGGCTCCGGCGAACGGCGGCGTAAGGCGGCGGCGGCGACGACGTAGGGCGGCGGCGGCGGCGATGTAATGCGGGGGCGGCGGCGGCGGCTTGGGGCTGCGCGCTGCTGCTTGCTGCGGCTTAGGAGGAGAGGGCTTGGGGTTTTGATGTGAGGAGAGGGGGGGGGTTATGGGGTATTTATATAGGTGAGGGGGGATTTACTTGGGGTAGGGGGCAAGCAAAAGGAAAAGAAACAAGGAAAGAGGGCTAGCCTAGAGTCCTAGAGGGACTCGGCTAAGAGGTGAGGCGGCGGCCTGGCGCCTGGCGCCTGGCGGGGGCACACGCACGCAGGGAGGCTGGGGCGCTGCGGCGGCTGGCTGGGCCTTGGCCCGGCTGGCCTGCGGGAGTTTTTTTTAATCGGTTACGCGCGCAGAAAAACAAAAAGAAAACTAAACGAACTCCAAAATTCCTAAAGTAAATTTTCCCCGACTCCTAAAAATGAGTCGAACAAAATGAACTTTACTCCGGGCCTAAAATGCAATTTTTGAAAACACGCATTTTTCCCTATCCAAATAAAATGCAAACAAAACTCCGGCAAAACCAAAATTGATCTATTTATTAAATCTTCATTTTTCCTAAATTTTGGGAAAGTCATATTATTCCCTCTCTCATATTTGATATTGGAAAAATAATTGAAGATGAAATAAATAAATCAAATGATCCTCTTTTCAAAATTTGAGAAAACTCAAATATGAAAATAACGAAATCTCCAACTCTCTCCGAGGGTCCTTGAGTTGCGTGAAATTTCTAGGATCAACAAAAATGCAAGAAAATATGATATGCATGATGATCTGTTGTATAACATTCCAAATTGCAAATTTGGGATGTTACAACAAGTGAGTTGTGGGCGATATAAGTCATACTGCTTACCAGCATGTCATACTTTGGTTCGGCGGTATTGTTGGATGAAGCGGCCCGGGCCGACATTACGCGTACGCTTACGCAGGACTGGTTCTACCGACGTGCTTTGCACAAAGGTGGCTGGCGGGTGTCAGTTTCTCCAACTTTAGTTGAACCAAGTGTGGCTATGCACGGTCCTTGCGAAGGTTAAAACAACACCAACTTGACAAACTATCGTTATGGTTTTGATGCGTAGGTAAGAACCGTTCTTGCTAAGCCCGTAGCAGCCACGTAAAACTTGCAACAACAAAGTAGAGGACGTCTAACTTGTTTTGCAGGGCATGTTGTGATGTGATATGGTCAAGACATGATGCTAAATTTTATTGTATGAGATGATCATGTTTTGTACCGAGTTATCGGCAACTGGCAAGAGCCATATGGTTGTCGCTTTATTGTATGCAATGCAATTGCCCTGTAATGCTTTACTTTATCACTAAGCAATAGCGATAGTCGTGGAAGCATAAGTTTGGCGAGATGACAATGATGCTACGATGGAGATCAAGGTGTCGCGCCTGTGACGATGGTTATCATGACGGTGCTTCGGAGATGGAGATCACAAGCACAAGATGATGATGGCCATATCATATCACTTATATTGATTGGATGTGATGTTTATCTTTTATGCATCTTATCTTGCTTTGATTGATGGTAGCATTATAAGATGATCTCTCACTAAATTTCAAGATAAAAAGTGTTCTCCCTGAGTATGCACCGTTGCCAAAGTTCGTCGTGCTCTCACACCACGTGATGATCGGGTGTGATAAGCTCTACGTCCATCTACAACGGGTGCAAGCCAGTTTTGCACACGCAGAATACTCAGGTTAAGCTTGACGAGCCTAGCATATGCAGATATGGCCTCGGAACACTAAGACCAAAAGGTCGAGCGTGAATCATATAGTAGATATGATCAACATAGTGATGTTCACCATTTAAAACTACTCCATTTCATGTGATGATCGGTTATGGTTTAGTTGATTTGGATCACGTGATCACTTAGAAGATTAGAGGGATGTCTTTCTAAGTGGGAGTTCTTAAGTAATATGATTAATTGAACTTAAATTTATCATGAACTTAGTACCTGATAGTATCTTGCTTGTCTATGTTTGATTGTAGATAGATGGCTCGTGCTATTGTTTCATTGAATTTTAATGCGTTCCTTGAGAAAGCAAAGTTGAAAGATGATGGTAGCAATTACACGGACTGGGACCATAACTTGAGGATTATCCTCATTGCTGCCCAGAAGAATTACGTCCTGGAAGCACCGCTGAGTGCCAGACCTGCTGCTGATGCAACTGACGACGTTAAGAACGTCTGGCAGAGCAAAGCTGATGACTACTCGATAGTTCAACGTGCCATGCTTTACAGCTTAGAACCGGGACTTCAACGACATTTTGAACATCATGGAGCATATGAGATGTTCCAGGAGTTGAAGTTAATATTTCAAGCAAATGCCCGGATTGAGAGATATGAAGTCTCCAATAAGTTCTATAGCTGCAAGATGGAGGAGAATAGTTCTGTCAGTGAACATATACTCAAAATGTCTGGGTACCATAAATCACTTGACTCAGCTGGGAGTTAATCTTCCGGTTGATAGTGTCATTGACAGAGTTCTTCAATCGCTGCCACCAAGCTACAAGAGCTTCGTGATGAACTATAATATGCAAGGGATGGATAAGACAATTCTCGAGCTCTTCGCAATGCTAAAGGCAGCGGAGGTAGAAATCAAAAAGGAGCATCAAGTGTTGATGGTCAATAAGACCACCAGTTTCAAGAAAAAGGGGAAAGGGAAGAAGAAGGGGAACTTCAAGAAGAACAGCAAGCAAGTTGCTGCTCAGGAGAAGAAACCAAAGTCTAGACCTAAGCCTGAGACTGAGTGCTTCCACTGCAAGTAGACTGGCCACTGGAAGCGGAACTGCCCCAAGTATTTGGCGGATAAGAAGGATGGCAAGGTGAACAAAGGTATATGTGATATACATGTTATTGATGTGTACCTTACTAGAGCTCGCAGTAGCACCTGGGTATTTGATACTGGTTCTGTTGCTAATATTTGCAACTCGAAACAGGGACTACGGATTAAGCGAACACTGGCAAAGGACAAGGTGACGATGCGCGTGGGAAATGGTTCCAAAGTCGATATGATCGCGGTCGGCACGCTACCTCTACATCTACCTTCGGGATTAGTAGTAGACCTAAATAATTGTTATTTGGTGCCAGCATTGAGCATGAACATTATATCTGGATCTTGTTTGATGCGAGACGGTTATTCATTTAAATCAGAGAATAATGGTTGTTCTATTTATATGAGTAATATCTTTTATGGTCATGCACCCTTGAAGAGTGGTCTATTTTTGATGAATCTCGATAGTAGTGATACACATATTCATAGTGTTGAAGCCAAAAGACACAGAGTTGATAATGATAGTGCAACTTATTTGTGGCACTGCCGTTTAGGTCATATCGGTGTAAAGCGCATGAAGAAACTCCATACTTATGGACTTTTGGAAGCACTTGATTATGAATCACTTGGTACTTGCGAACCATGCCTCATGGGCAAGATGACTAAAACGCCGTTCTCCGGAACTATGGAGAGAGCAACAGATTTGTTGGAAATCATACATACAGATGTATGTGGTCCGATGAATGTAGATGCTCGTGGCGGATATCGTTATTTTGTCACCTTCACAGATGATTTAAGCATATATGGGTATATCGACTTGACGAAGCATAAGTCTGAAACATTTGAAAAGTTCAAAGAATTTCAGAGTGAAGTTGAAAATCATCGTAACAAGAAAATAAAGTTTCTACAATCTAATCGTGGAGGAGAATATTTGAATTATGAGTTTGGTCTACATTTGAAATAATGCGGAATAGTTTCGCAACTCACGCCACCCGGAACACCACAGCGTAATGGTGTATCCGAACGTCGTAATCATACTTTACTAGATATGGTGCGATCTATGATGTCTCTTACAGATTTACCGCTATCATTTTGGGGACATGCTTTAGAGACGGCCACATTCACGTTAAATAGGGCACCATCGAAATCCGTTGAGACGACGCCTTATGAACTGTGGTTTGGCAAGAAACCAAAGTTGTCGTTCTGAAAGTTTGGGGCTGCGATGCTTATGTGAAAAAGCTTCAACCTGATGAGCTCGAACCCAAATCGGAGAAATGTGTCTTCATAGGATACCCAAAGAGGACTGTTGGGTACACCTTCTATCACAGATACGAAGGCAAGACATTCGTTGCTAAGAATGGATCCTTTCTAGAGAAGGAGTTTCTCTCGAAAGAAGTGAGTGGGAGGAAAGTGGAACTTGATGAGGTAGTTGTACCTGCTCCTCTATTGGAAAGTAGTTCATCACATAAATCGGTTTCTATGATGCCTACACCAATTAGTGAAGAAGTTAATGATGATGATCATGGAACTTCAGATCAAGTTACTACTGAACCTCGTAGATCAACCAGAGTAAGATCCGCACCAGAGTGGTACGGTAATCCTGTTCTGGAAGTCATGCTACTAGATCATGATGAACCTATGAACTATGAAGAAGCGATGGTGAGCCCAGATTCCGCAAAATGGCTTGAGGCCATGAAATCTGAGATGGGATCCATGTATGAGAACAAAGTGTGGACTTCGGTTGACTTGACCGATGATTGGCAAGCAATTGAGAATAAATGGATCTTCAAGAAGAAGACCGACGCTGACGTAATGTTACTGTCTACAAAGCTTGACTTGTTGCGAAAGGTTTTCGACAAGTTCAAGGGATTGACTATGGTGAGACTTTCTCACCCGTAGCGATGCTTAAGTCTGTCCGAATCATGTTAGCAATTGCCGCATTTTATGATTATGAAATTTGGCAAATGGATGTCAAAACTGCATTCCTGAATGGATTTCTGGAAGAAGAGTTGTATATGATGCAACCAGAAGGTTTTGTCGATCCAAACGGAGCTAACAAAGTGTGCAAGCTCCAGCGATCCATTTATGGACTAGTGCAAGCCTCTTGGAGTTGGAATAAACGCTTTGATAGTGTGATCAAAGCATTTGGTTTTATACAGACTTTTGGAGAAGCCTGTATTTACAAGAAAGTGAGTGGGAGCTCTGTAGCATTTCTAATATTATATGTGGATGACATATTGTTGATTGGAAATGATATAGAATTTCTGGATAGCATAAAGGGATACTTGAATAAGAGGTTTTCAATGAAAGACCTTGGTGAAGCTGCTTATATATTGGGCATCAAGATCTATAGAGATAGATCAAGACGCTTAATTGGACTTTCACAAAGCACATACCTAGACAAAGTTTTGAAGAAGTTCAAAATGGATCAAGCAAAGAAAGGGTTCTTGCCTGTGTTACAAGGTGTGAAGTTGAGTAAGACTCAATGCCTGACCATTGAGAAGATAGAGAGAAAATGAAAGATGTTCCCTATGCTTCAGCCATAGGCTCTATCATGTATGCAATGCTGTGTACCAGACCTGATGTGTGCCTTGCTATAAGTCTAGCAGGGAGGTACCAAAGTAATCCAGGAGTGCATCACTGGACATCGGTCATGAACATGCTAAAATACCTGAAAAGGACTAAGGATATGTTTCTCGTATATGGAGGTGACAAAGAGCTCATTGTAAACGCTTACGTTGATGCAAGCTTTGACACTAATCCGGGCGATTCTAAATTGCAAACCGGATACGTGTTTACATTGAATGGTGGAGCTGTCAATTGGTGCATTTCTAAACAAAGTGTTGTGGCGGGATCTACATGTGAAGCGGAGTACATAGCTGCTTCGGAAGCAGCAAATGAAGGAGTCTGGATGAAGGAGTTCATATCTGATCTAGGTGTCATACCTAGTGCATCGGGTCCAATGAAAATCTTTTGTGACAATACTGGTGCAATTGCCTTGGTGAAGGAATCCAGGTTTCACAAGAGAACCAAGCACATCAAGAGATGCTTCAATTCCATCCGGGATTTAGTCCAGGTGGGAGACATAGAAATTTGCAAGATACATACGGATCTGAATGTTGCAGACCCGTTGACTAAGCCTCTTCCACGAGCAAAACATGATCAGCACCAAGGCTCCATGGGTGTTAGAATCATTACTGCGTAATCTAGATTATTGACTCTAGTGCAAGTGGGAGACTGAAGGAAATATGCCCTAGAGGCAATAATAAAGTTATTATTTATTTCCTTATATCATGATACATGTTTATTATTCATGCTAGAATTGTATTAACCGGAAACATAATACATGTGTGAATACATAGACAAACAGATTGTCACTAGTATGCCTCTACTTGACTAGCTCGTTGATCAAAGATGGTTATGTTTCCTAACCATAGACATGAGTTGTCATTTGATTAACGGGGTCACATCATTAGGAGAATAATGTGATTGACATGACCCATTCCGTTAGCTTAGCACCCGGTCATTTAGTATGTTGCTATTGCTTTCTTCATGACTTATACATGTTCCTATGACTATGAGATTATGCAACTCCCATTTACCGGAGGAACACTTTGTGTGCTACCAAACGTCACAACGTAACTGGGTGATTATAAAGGTGCTCTACAGGTGTCTCCAAAGGTACTTGTTGGGTTGGCGTATTTCGAGATTAGGATTTGTCACTCCGTTTGTTGGAGAGGTATCTCTGGGCCCTCTCGGTAATGCACATCACTTAAGCCTTGCAAGCATTGCAACTAATGAGTTAGTTGTGGGATGATGTATTACAGAACGAGTAAAGAGACTTGCCGGTAACGAGATTGAACTAGGTATTGAGATACCGATGATCGAATCTCGGGCAAGTAACATACCGATGACAAAGGGAACAACGTATGTTGTTATGCGGTTTGACCGATAAAGATCTTCATAGAATATGTAGGAGCGAATATGAGCATCTAGGTTCCACTATTGGATATTGACCGGAGACATGTCTCGGTCATGTCTACATAGTTCTCGAACCCGTAGGGCCCGTATGCTTAACGTTACGATGACAATTATATTATGAGTTTATATGTTTTGATGTACCGAAGGTTGTTCTGAGTCCCGGATGTGATCACAGACATGACGAGGAGTCTCGAAATGGTCGAGACATGAAGATTGATATATTGGAAGCCTATGTTTGGATATCGGAAGTGTTCCGGGTGAAATCGGGATTTTACCGGAGTACCGGGAGGTTACCGGAACCCCCCAGGAGGTAAATGGGCCTTAATGGGCCATTACGGAGGAGAGGAGAGGCGGCCAGGGCTGGGCCACGCGCCCCTCCCCCCTAGTCCGAATAGGACAAGGAGAAGGGGGCGCCCCCCTTTCCTTCTCTCCCTCCTCTTTCCCCCTCCCGAATCCTATTCCAATCAGGAAAAGGGGGGAGTCCTACTCCCGGTGGGAGTAGGACTCCTCCTGGCACGCCCTCTCCTTGGCCGGCCGCACCCCCCTCCTTGCTCCTTTATATATGGGGGCAGGGGCACCCCATAGACACAACAATTGATCAAGTTGATCTTTTAGCCGTGTGCGGTGCCCCCTCCACCATAGTCCACCTCGATAATAATGTAGTAGTGCTTAGGCGAAGCCCTGCGTCGGTAGAACATCAATATCGTTACCATGCCGTCGTGCTGACGAAACTCTCCCTCAACACTCGGCTGGATCGGATTTCGAGGGACATCATCGGGCTGAACGTGTGCTGAACTCGGAGGTGTCATGCGTTCGGTACTTGATCGGTCGGATCGTGAAGACGTACGACTACATCAACCGTTCCGCTTTCGGTCTACGAGGGTACGTGGACAACACTCTCCCCTCTCGTTGTTGTGCATCACCATGATCTTGCGTGTGCGTAGGAATTTTTTTGAAATTACTACGTTCCCCAACATTGTAATATCCTCCTCTATAACAGAGGAGGCCACACATCGGCCCTGTAGGCCAGGTCCGGACATGATTGGGCAGCTTGAAGCAATGAAGTCGAACCTCGGGCGCTAGAACTCGAAGTTGGAAGGGTTGAGGAAAGGGTTGGCACAAAATAAGATGGCCCTTGGCCCCTTTATAAAGGCAATGGATATCGAACGCCTCCTTCTAAACCTGAAAACCTGCCTATTCCTAAGGAACCATACCAATGGAGTGGTTGGGTTACCCACACTCATATTAATGAGAATCCCGCAATAAGGGGGCACGATCTCTGCTTCGACAAGACGTGCCGATAAAACTATGCCTCGAAACATGGAATGGCAGGACAAGAAACGGTTTGAAATAATGACTGGGCAAACATGTTCTCACATTACAAAAAGTTGTCAGCATATTGGACTCGTGCAATATTATATTCTCTGCGGTTGTGTGTGGTACTTGTGTTACATATCCGGACACGTTCGTTACGTCCGAAGACTATTTTGGAGTATTCGGAAAGGGGAACCCGCCTTGCAATGCCGAAGATAATCTGTGCGCCGGGCACCTCGCCATTGAAGCCTGGTTCAGGGGCTACTGAGGGAGTCCTGGACTAAGGGGTCCTCGGGCGTCCGACCTATTGGATATGGGCCGGACTGATGGGCCGTGAAGATACGAAGACCGAAGACTTTACCCGTGTCCGGATGGGACTCTCCTTGGCGTGGAAGGCAAGCTTGGTGATCAAATATGAAGATTCCTTTCTCTGTAACCGACCTCATGTAACCCTAGATCCCTCCAGTGTCTATATAACCGGAGGGCTAGGTCCGTAGATACATCCTCATAATCATAGTCAGACATGTTAGACTTTTAGGGTTTAGCCATTACGATCTCGTGGTAGATCAACTCTTGTAATACTCATATTCATCAAGATCAATCAAGCAGGAAGTAGGGTATTACCTCCATAGAGAGGGCCCGAACCTGGGTAAACATTGTGTTCCCTGCCTCCTGTTATCATCGACCTTAGACGCACAGTTCGGGACCCCCTACCCGAGATCCACCGGTTTTGACACCGACATGCACCGCGCGTCCTTTCAAGCCTTCTTTCCTTTGGTAAGAGACCAATTCTAGTCCAAGCCTGTTTAGCTAGTACCCCCACTTATCTCATGGGCTTCATTAAATTTCCCAAATGGGCAATTAAACTCATTAATTCTCAGCTGGCTCATTGCTTCTAGGATGACTATGAGGGCCATCACAAATATCACTTAGCTGCTTGGGGCTCCCTTACCATGGGAAAGGAGTTTGGGGGCTTTGGCATTACTGATATTGGGGATAAGAATTTGGCCCTTCTAGCTTCTTGGGTAGATATTATAACTCTGAGGGTAAAATTTGGAAGAATGTCATTGATTCCAAGTATAATCCCCATAATAACAATAATTTTGCTTGCTCTGGCCTCTCCTTTCTGGAAGGGGGGGGGTGCTTTGGGTAGCCCAAACTGCTAAGGTTGGCTTCTCCTGGAATATAGGCAATGGTAAGAGGGTGAGGATCTGGGAGGATCATTGGTTTGGTAATGCCACCTTAACTACCCGGTATTGGGACATTTATGTTTTAGCTAATGAGCACAATATAACTATTGACAAAGTGTGGGATGGAGATACCCTTAAGCTTACATTTAGGAGATGCTTTACTCGGGAGCTTATGACCCTATGGTTTGAGCTACTAGAAATTGTTAACTTCATCCAGTACACTGATCTAGAGGATTCCCTGGTTTGGAATATGAATTCCAAAGGGGTATATACAGTCAAATCCTTCTACAAGTTTGTTAATTTTAGGGGTGTGCTGCCGGTTGGCTCCCCTGCTGTTTGGTCTATCAAGATTCCTCCTAGGATACATATTTTTCTATGGCTCTTAGCTAATAACAAACTGCTAACTAGGGATAACCTAGGTAAAAGGCAAGCAGTTTTGGACCCTACTTATGTTTTTTGCTCTGAGCTAGAGTCTTGTTTCCATTTATTTTTCGGTTGTGTTGTTGCTGCTGAGTTCTGGAAAGCGATCTGTAGGCTGATTGGATTTAGAGGTGACATTAATATGATGTCCTTCTCATCCCGTTGGCACAGAGGAGATGGATTTGCTGCGGTTAATGTTATTCATGCAGCCGGTCTATGGGCTCTCTGTAAAACTCGCAATGACATGGTTTTCAATTCTGTTGTTTGGCATGGGATGCAAGCTATTTGGTGAAAAACCGCGTTGAATCTATTTTCGTGGGGCTGCCTATCCGCAGGTCATGTCAGGGACAAGCTGTAGCGGATTTTGAAAGAACTGGAGCTGCTAGCGAGAAGCCCCCTCTGCTGTTGTGGCCAGATCCTGGCTGAGGCGGGAAGATGCTTTGTGAAGCCATAACAAGCGGGACCTCAACATGTCCGGTGCTGATCGGGGCTACTACGGGTATGTTTGGATTGGTGCCCATAGCTGCCTTGTCAACAATTTGGCCGCTGACCAAGTGTGGACGTTCGTTTGAATGGAGGCCAATAATTTGGCTCGCCAGCACCCCATCAACGTTCGTAGTTCATATCCACGCCAATTTTTGGGCAAAACATAGGCGGTAGAATGCTACGCCAAAATTTTGAGGTGGTAAGGCGAGCTGGGGCGGCATCCAAACATACCCTATTTAACACGGACTGTGTGTGCCGGTTTGGGTCCTTGTTGTGCTTAACCTTCAACTAGTTTCTGTGCCTTACGTTTCTATAGCTTTTGTGGCGTTGATAAACAGACTGTGGCAGTACGTTTGCTGCTCACCGCGTGCTTTTCACTGTAATATGACCGAATTTGTGTTTCATTTCTGAATGGGAATGGAACAGGGGCGTGGCCCTTTTCTTCTAAAAAATCGTGTACCAGGTCATATCCACATGGGATTGGATTATCGACATGTATATCCATGTTCCTACAAAGAGTGCGCTGACCGTGGCGGAGCAGGTTAAGCCGTACCTTGGTCCCGGCAAAACAAGAAACTTCTCGGAGATTCCAGTGGTCAAACAAAGGTAATTTCTTGGACGAATGTTGTAATACGTACAACAGACGAGGTACTACGTGCGCTAGCGGCAACTAATCGCGTCAAACCACGCGTTTCCTTGGCCCAGTGAACAACTAACGGTCATCCCGACTTTCTTGTTAACTCCCTTTTACTAATCACACGATAAGATCATATCACAAACATATTTTCATATAGTTTCAGTGCGGCACCCGTACTTGTACTCTTGTAGTATATATATGCAAAGTAAACTTGAAGGACACACACAAGAAGCAGAAAATCAAGGAGCCATGTACGCGACCAAGCCGCTCTCTCTCTTCATGAGCCACCCGGAGGCGGCTTCCCGGCCGCCGCCCGACGGCCGGAACTCGGGCTACCTCGTCGTCAAGGGCAACGACGACGGGGACGACGACGAGACGTGCTGCTGGGGGCAGTGCGGCGGGACGCGCGTGCGCGACCTCCCGTTCCCGCAGGACCGCGTGCTCACGCTCCGGTACACGGAACACCACGGGCAGAGCAGCACCACCTACACCGACTCCGTCGTCTTCGTGCCCGTCCCCGACCAGCCCGTCGCTTCCAACCGCTACTACGCCGTCGTCGCCTCGGGCAAGCGCAAGGGGCTCGTCCGGACCTGCTCCCGCGAGGAGGACATGACCCCGTGCTGCTTCTGCCGCTGCATCAACGACGTCAAGCCGCAGCCGTTCGACCCGGCCGACGTCTACCAGCAGATCGAGATCGTCCAGCGCCGCCGGGGCCGGTTCACGGCCAAGGCCGTCGCCGCCGACGGCTACCCAAACTACCTCTACCGCAAGAAGTATTGGCGCGTGTACGCCTCCAAGCCCAAGAACCGGCTCGACCTCGGCGACGCGCTGGGCCTCGACGTGGCGCACCGCTCGCGCCAGCTCGCCGACGCGAACCTCCTCGACGTCTCCCCCGCGGCGACGGCGGTGTCAACGGCTGTCGGGAAATGGTACTGCCCGTTCTATCTCATCAAAGAAGACGGCGTCTCCCCGTCCGAGCAGATGGACCGCGCCGCCTTCTACGAGGTGGCGCTCGAGCAGCGCTGGGAGCCGGTCCACGACACCCACGGCGGCTCTAAGCTGTACAGCAGGAAGGTGCTCATCGGCGGGAGCCTGGAGGCGACGCAGGAGGTGTCCAGCGGCGCCCCGCGGCACGGTGACGGGTACGTGTGGTTCAGAGCCGCGGCCGGGCAGAGCGTGGGGGTGTGCGCGAGCGTGTGGGAGAGGATGCGGTGGGAGGAGTACAGGGGCGGGTGGGTCGACGAGGAGGAGGAGGCCGAGAAGGTGGCCGGCCGGTCGGTGCTGGTGGAGAGGTTCGTCGTCAAAAGGATGGACAGGACCGTCGTGGTGGCCTTTGACTTTGTGCACCTCAACAAGGTCAGGGGGAAGCAGGCGTGAGAACTCACTGCAGAGTGTACACCCATCACAGAATCTTCCGTTAAGTATTGTGGTATAACCCACCCGCAAAAAAAAAAAGGTATTGTGGTATAGCTTGGTAAATAAAATTGTGAGATGCTAGTGATAAGGGATTAAGGATTTTGCTGCTCGTCACATTTCCTGCCTCCTTTTGTTGGAGAATTATTTGTATTTGTATGTAAATTAAGATTTTTGTACCTATTTATTACAACATAATTTGAGCAATGCTTCACCAACTCCACAACCTATATTATGGTATGAGATGTTGCAAATCCATGACTCCCATATCTATTGGGCACGGAAGCATGTTTGTAACAAGTACTTCACGAGATGTACTTCCTTTGTATAGAGATATAAGAGCGTTTCTCTTATATTTTTACAGAGGGAGTAGAAGATTTCCCTTCAACTGAAGAACCAAGGTAATCAATGCATGAAATTTTTCACGAGTCAAATGATAGCTTGTCTTGCTTGTTGCTAACCTCTTAGTGTAAGAGTTTGTAGCAAGCGGCAATTGTCTCGGTGAGAAACCAAGATATCAATCCATGGAGGTATAAGATTTTCACACCGATGATAAGTTTTACAACACAAATAAAATTTGTACGCCAACAATACCAACAAGGGTGTCAACCTTACTAGTCTTATTAGTAGTCCGATGACAAAATAATTAAAAGATAATGTGGCAGTAGATAATATTTTTTATTTTAAAAAATGATAACTGAAAATAAAAATGCGTATAAAGGTGTTGGAAGTTAATTCTTATGCTAAAAACTGGACCAAGTTTATAGGTTCATCAAGTGTAACTCTCGAATACATAAAAATGTGGCAAGTAACATAATCATATGAAAAGGTTTAAAATGAAATATCTCATGCTCATGCTAGACTAATTGTGATGTGATGATATTACATAGGCAGCATACCCATAATTATGTGGACCGAGACTCACCTTGCATCTATAACTAATAATTTGCTTCAAGGCCGATGCACCTTTTGCACCTAACAAGCATTAAGTGTAAACACAAATAATTTCTTTACACATGATTCCATGCTATTGTTTGCGGGATTTTATTAGATGCATCTATAATACTTAAATAGTTGATCCCCACTATCCTATTTCTCTTGACATGCAACATGTCCACCTCAGCAATAGTGTCACCTCAGCAATTATTTCCTTTTTATTTTCAACAAACTGTCTGATTTTAGTATCATAGTTACATTTACTGACGCATACCACTATGATCATTTAGTTGTTGTTGCAAATCCATTATCTTTCTCGTGAAGTTCAGATGTTACTTATCAAAGATAGAAAGGAGAAGATTCCATGTCATGCCACTCAGGTATCAGTATTGTACCTATATTTTCTGACTCTTTGAGTGTTGTGTAGCTTAGCTATTATGTGAGATCAAAGGGAATTAACTCCAGCAAATTGATACAAAGATAATTTGTGAGGTTTTGTGTTTTATTTTCTGTTAGTTGTTACACGCAATTGATTTTTGCGGCTTGGCGCTGCTGGTCATAGTCTATGACAGGAACATTGGATTAGAAAAAGGTGCTATCTAGAACATGTCTCATCGTTTCCGGTTGGAATCACAAACCATGCTAATGTTGCCAATTTTGTCTTCATTCACAGATTTAGTCCTTTACTAGATTCATTGGTTCTAAATCTAAGTTTCAGGGATTTACAAAGAGCAACATTCAGGTTCACATATACAGGTCATATAGATAGTGATCTGTTCCAGTCCTTGGCCATGGAGTTCATTCTTGCATATGTATTGTGCTCTGAAAAGCAATATTTGATGATATGTCCGACATCACCTAATATTTTTTTGAACACTTGCCAGATTATATGGTACATTTGAGTTTATGCATTATCTTATTTTTTCTTCTGATTCTGTATATGACAACATAGTTATCGCAATGGTTCTGGGCTGGGAGTCATGAAGATCGCTTCCCCTAAATGCAGCCTCTAGAAAGGTTAGACATTTTCTATTCATTTCAGGAAGTATTTTCTGGAGCCTAATCTGAACTATAATTTCCTGCAAAAAACTAACCCGAGCCATAAAATACTTCCAGGCATCTCGAAACAAAGAACTGATTACCCATCCATCTTCTACAATAAGTATCCAGAGGTTTTCCAGCAACCATAAAATAGAAGTTAAAGGCTCTATTTAAACAAATCTGACCAAACTTTTGTTGTGGCCCAATGATCAAAACACTAGATGGGTCAAACAATGCTATACCTCCTCACCAACCCGCAACTATGGACACGAAGAAAAACAAAATAAGTAATAATTTTATAACTCTTTGTATAGGTCGATTAGTTCAGGTCAATTGAACATGAATTCAAATGATGATTTTTGTTAGCAGGTACTCTTTAGCTAAATGAAGTACTAAATATAGAGAAGCTGAAACCACCAATAGAGAGGGGTACCAAATTATAAAGATATTTCCTATTCACCATTGAATTTCTCTTGAATGCCATATTTGCAGGCCACCATGGAAAAGAGGTAGATCTTCCAGCAAGAGAACTTCATCTCAGTTTGTCAGATGGTATAAACAACAATGTGACAATGAACAAGTAACAAGGTTGTCGTGGAACTGTCACGACAGTTTCCTAGTGTGAGGACTTAGTCGTGAGGCCAACGCATCTTTGTGGTAGCTTGAGAGGGGTTGAGCAGAATCAAGAGACGCAACACAAGACAAGGATTTAGACAGCTTCGGGCCCTGGGAAACATCATCCGGTAATAGCCCTACATGCTGTTTGTGGCTAGATCTCATTATGCTCATGAGAGAGTCGGCGTAAACCGGCTCTCCTAGTTGTGTCTAGCCTTAGCTATTATTTTCTTCTTCTCCCTCTTGGGGTGCCCTGCCCCTTCTTATATATGTTGAAGGGGCGGTTTATATGACTAGTCCTAGTAGGATTAGGATTAATCTATTACAAGTGGAGTCCTAGTCTCGCTTTCTTTATAGGAGAATATTCCTTATGCCTTTCCTCTTAAGCCAGCCCACCATCATACGAACCGGCCTACTGGGTCTTGGGACTTGTCGTCCGTTTGACCCGCTCGCCGGGTTACCAATGAGCCGCCAGATCAGGCGGGTTACTAGTGAGTCGCCAAGATCGGACGGGTTACCAATGAGTCACCAAGATCCAGCCGAGTCATACATCCGGCCGGGTTACACCGCGGGGTATATCCCCGACAAAGGTTATGAGTATAATCGGAACAAAAATTTATAGGTACTATCAGCTCTCTTATCCAAATAAAATTAGTCAAAAGTATGTTTCTCTCCGCTAACCTGATTACACAAGTACAACCATACTAATAATGTTGATTTTTGAACAGCAGGGATGACATGGTCAAGCATGCATGTGAGAAGTTGCAAACTACATGTCTACCTACAATTAGTTATAATGTGGCTTAAATCAAGAATAAGTGATCATTACATGTATCAAGTACAAGTGTTATCCAAATTAACTCTCATTAGTACTATTGATGATCTTATACATGTATTTGCACAATACATGGTTAAGAAGGAATAAAAATATTTGCTTGAATGATTGTTAATATTTCTCAATGCATCAATTCTTCTCTACAAATTCCTGCAGCAACGCGCGGGGTATCATCTAGTATCCTTAATGGCGATAATACAATGCAAGACTTTTCACTTTTTTCAATACAATAGTTTACTTGCAAGATTAAACCCAGCTAATGTACTCCTTGTCCACCACTGATTACCCATCTAAACTAGCAAAGAGTCGACAAATAACATGAGAAATTATGCATACATAAATCAAACATAGGTCATCCATATGATCTGAACAAAAAAATAACATAGGTCATCCATATGATTTGAACATAAAAGACAATTCATCACATGATCAACATCACAACAAGTGTTTACATAAGATTAACCATAATCATGCACCGAAACTTGAATGACTATTGTATTGATCTGCAAAGGGGAGAGATTGCATCTTGGCTACTGACATGAACCCATAGTCTGGCCTACTCACAACTCATCTCAGAGAGACGAGGAAAAACATTGATGAAGATGTAGCTGAATTATCTTTTATGTTCAGGGGGTATCAAAGCTGGAAACGAAGATTGCCTTCAAAGTGAAGCAGTGGGGGCGAAAAAGCAGTCCATAAATATGAGGATGTCACGAGGTATATTAGCCTCCAGGATAGAGGGGGCACCGGGAGTGCCCTAGGGTGCATAGGTACCTACACAAGCCATCTAGGGGTTGCGAGGCTGATGATCTGCAAGTGCACACGACTATTGCAATTCGTGATAAGTAGAGTTTGTCGATCCCACATGGAATGATGCACACACAATTACCAAACTCATAACTACATTGTCGCAGATGCAGCTACGTTCACACCTAGATCGAAATAGCCTATTCTATCGGTTGCAAACGGAACAATAATAATGGGGGTTTTATCGAAACTACTGGCCAAGGTTAAACGATAAATAAAAATAAAATGAAATGAAATAAAAGGCGGCGTGATGTCTACTACGCAACCTTCTTATTGTACACTCGTGCTGGGCCTCCAAGCGCAGAGTTTTGTAGGACAATAGCAAATTTCCCTCGAGTGGATGACCTAAGGTTTATCAATCCGTGGGAGGCGTAGGATGAACATGGTCTCTCTCAAACAACCTTGCAACCAAATAACAAAGAGTATCTTGTGTCCCCAAATAACCCAATACAATGGTAAATTGTATAGGTGTAGTAGTTCGGTGAAGAGATGGTGATACAAGCATAATATGGATGGCATATATAGGTTTCTGTAATCTGAAAATATAAAAACAGCAAGGTAACTAGTAGCAAAAGTGAGCAAAAAAGGTATTGCAATGCTTGGAAACAAGGTATAGGGTTCATACTTTCACTAGTGCAAGTTCTCTCAACAATGATAACATAATCAAATCATACGAAAATCCCTCAACGTGCGACAAAAGTCACTCCAAAGTTCCTATCGCGGGGAACATAAGATGAAATTGCTTGTAGGGTACGAAACCAACTCAAAGTTATTATTTCCGATCAATCCATTGAGCTATTCTTATAAGTGTCACAAACAGCCATACAGTTCGTAGTAAAATAACACCATATGACACACATCAATCAACCCTAATGTCAACTAGATACTCCAATGTCACCACAAGTATCCGTGGGTCAATTATACGATATGCATCAAACAACTTCAGATTCATAATATCCAATCCAACATAAAGAACCTCAAAGAGTGCCCCAAGATCTCTACCGGAGAAACAAGGACGAAAATGTGCATCAAATCCTATGCATAGATTACCCCAATGTCACCTCGGGAATCCGCGAGTTGAGTGCCAAAACATACATCAAGTGAATCAATAGAATACCCCATTGTCACCACGTGTATCCCACGCAAGACATACACCAAGTGTTCTCAAATCCATAATAGTATTCAATATGATAATAGTGAAACCTCAAAGGTAAAACTCAATTCATCACAAGAAGATAGAGGGGGAGAAACACCATATGATTCAACTATAGTAAAAAAGCTCGCGGTACATCAAGATCATGCCATATCAAAAACATGAGAGAGAGAGAGAGAGATCAAACACATAGCTACTGGTACATACCCTCAGCCCCGAGGGTTAACTACTCCCTCCTCGTCATGGAGACCGCGGAGATGATGAATATTGCCACCGGTGATGGTTTCCCCCTCCGATAGGGTGCCGGAACGGGCTCCCGATTGGTTTTTCGTGGCTACAGAGGCTTGTGGCGGCGAAATTCCCGATCTAGGTTTCTTTTTGGGGGTTTATGGATTTATAGGAATTTTTGGCGTCGGTTTCAAGTCAGGGGGTCCACGAGTCAGTGCCAAGGCAGGGGGCGCGCCCTCCACCCTTGTCGTCGATCAGGACTCTTCTGGCCCAACTCGTTGAAGGAAATATGCCCTAGATGCAATAATAAAGTTGTTATTTATATTTCCTTATATCATGATAAATGTTTATTATTCATGCTAGAATTGTATTAACCGGAAACTTAGTACATGTGTGAATACATAGACAAACAGAGTGTCCCTAGTATGCCTCTACTTGACTAACTCGTTAATCAAAGATGGTTAAGTTTCCTAACCATGGACATGTGTTGTCATTCGATGAACGGGATCACATCATTAGAGAATGATGTGATGGAAAAGACCCATCCGTTAGCTTAGCATTATGATCGTTTAGTTTTATTGCTATTGCTTTCTTCATGACTTATACATATTCCTCTGACTATGAGATTATGCCACTCCCGAATACCGGAGGAACACCTTGTGTGCTATCAAATGCCAGAACTTAACTGGGTGATTATAAAGATGCTCTACATGTGTCTCCGAAGGTGTTTGTTAAGTTGGCATAGAGCAAGATTAGGACTTGTCACTCCGTGTATCGGAGAGGTATCTATGGGCCCTCTCGGTAATGCACATCACTATAAGCCTTGCAAGCAATGTGACTAATGAGTTAGTTGCGGGATGATGCATTACGGAACGAGTGAAGAGACTTGCCGGTAAGGAGATTGAACTAGGTATGAGGATACCGACGATCGAATCTCGGGCAAGTAACATACCAATGACAAAGGGAATGATGTATGTTGTTATGCGGTTTGACCGATAAAGATCTTCGTAGAATATGTAGGAACCAATATGGGCATCCAGGTTCCGCTATTGGTTATTGATCGGAGATGTGTCTCGGTCATGTCTACATCGTTCTTGAACCCGTAGGGTCTGCATGCTTAACATTCGATGATGATTTGTATTATGAGTTATGTGTTTTGGTGACCGAAGTTTGTTCGGAGTCCCGGATGAGATCACAGACATGACGAGGAGTCTCAAAATGGTCCAGAGATAAAGATTCGTATATTGGAAGGTTATATTCGGACATCGGAATGGTTCCGAGTGATTCGGGTATTTTATCGGAGTACCGAGGGGTTACCGGAACCGCCCGGGGGAAATCATGGGCCTCATGGGCCATGGGAGAGAAGAGGGGACATCCCACAAGCCCCCCCCCAAGGGGTGTCCGAATAGGAAGGGGAGGGGGCGCGGCCCCTCTTTCCCTCTTCCTCTCCTCTCCTTCCCTCTCCCCCCTCCGTTGGAAGGAAAGGGTGGGGGGCAGAATCCTACTTGGACTGCGAGTCCAAGTAGGACCCCCCCTTGGCGCGCCCCTCCTAGGCTGCTGGCCTCCTTCCCCCCTTCATATACGGGGGCGGGGGCACCCCAAAGACACACCAAGATTTCTCTTAGCCGTGTGCGGTGCCCACCTCCACAGCTTACTCCTCCGGTCATAGCGTCATAGTCACTACAAAAAAATACACTTCCGTGATGATACATGTTTGTCATAGTAGGTCGCGTTTTCTGTCATGCATGTACATCCATGACAAATTTATGACAAAATCAAGATAGTCATACCTGTGCTGTCGTAGAAGTGTTCCATGACATTGCCAAAATTATCATCACGGAAGTGTCCACTTCCATGACGATAAATCGCGCGTCACAGAAGTGCTTTCATCAAGGGTGACCGACACGTGGCATCCACCGTAACGGAACGCCGTTAAGCTATCGGGTCGGATTTTGGATCCGATAACCCGTAAACAGCCACGTCCAATGCCGATTTTCCACGTGTAAAATTCTCATTGGCTGACGGATCCACGCGTCAGCTCCGCGTTGGCATAGGTGTCACTCATCCAATGGTCGAGATGGGCCTATGATATCTTGACATGTGGACCGGCCCAAAAGTGGCCCACAAAGATTAAATGGGCCGGCCCAACCGAAGGCCCATAAGATTTAGCGAACCATAATGGGCCGGCCCAGCTAAAGGCCCACAAAAATTAGCGGGCCATAATGGGCCGGCCTAGCTAAAGGCCCACAAAAATTAGCGGACCATAATGGGCCGGCCCAGCTAAAGGCCCACACGATTTTGCATACCATAATGGGCCGGCCCAGTTAAAGGCCCACAAGATTTTGCAGACCACAATGGGCCGGCCCAGCTAAAGGCCCACTAGATTCTGCCGACCATAATGGGCCGGCCCAGCTAAAGGCCCAACATTCTCTGTCAAATCAACCCGTCAACGGCCTGTCCTAAACTTGTCATCAACGCGGCCCATGGTCACTTCTGGCCCATTAACAGTCCACTAAGTAATTGGGCCGAATTACGGCCCGATGTATTTCCATCCTGTTAAAGGTCCGACTTCATTTGGGTCCATTTACAGGCCATCAAAACTTTCGGCCCATAAACGACCGTGAAGGATTTGGGTCATATTCGGCCATGTCTGACATTCGGCCTGTTAGAGGCCCACTATAGCTTTGGGCCACTTTCGGCCTGTTGTCATTTTTGGCCTGTTAACGCCGGACATAAACCATGGGCCATATGTGGCCCAACGTCATATCGGGCCCATTAACGGCCCATATAAAAATGACGATAATCTAGCCCGACCGAAGTTCCGGCCTGTTAAAGGCCCGTGTATTAGGTCGGCGCATTTACGGCCCGTCCGAATTTCGGCCTGTTAAAGTCCAGTGGGTTATTTGGCACAATCAGGGCCCAATCTCACTTTCGGTCTATTATAGGCCCATGTATTTTATGGGCTCGAGATATTTACACCTGCAAACGTCCTATTTTTACTGAGGGCCCAAATTATGTTTAGGCATGTTAAAGGCCCACTATGGGCACAGGCCTACCAGAAAAATATGAAAGCTTATGCTGATTTAGGCCCAGATATTTTTAGTGGGCTACATGCCAATTTCGGCCTGTAATCGTTTTTAGCCCAATTGGAATGGGCCCGACGAATGTTGGCATGTTGGGCTCCTATGAAGGTTTCAGCCGAATACATTACTAAGATAAACCTACACTATACAAAAATAGCGTCGTAATTACTGCAGCCTGAGGCAGCATCATAAATGTTGTATCACAACAAAATAAATTCCAACCATACAACAAAAGGCCTGTTGGCATAAAGTTTACAGTCCTTCCAGATAAAAGCACCATCATATGTATAGAAGCACAGATCATTTGACCTGAGTGCTAATGTTTCAGGCTGTAGAATCTGATGGAGCAGCACGATCTCCACCTTTTTTCCGCCATTGCTCTTGAACAACGAAGCGAATGTCTGATAGTCTGGTTTCAAAACCATTCATATCTTGACGACATTTCTCAACCACTATTCTTGTTTCCGAAACAACGTCCATTAGGGATTGGACTTGTGTCTGGAGCACAGATATATCACTCTGTCTAGCAGGAAGATTTTGTTCAGTAGGCAATTTGGACGAGGTTACCTTGACAACCAACCCAGAATTATGCAGGAAGGTGCTTTTTGCACTGTTAGTGGAGAGATACTGACGCACTGCAGAAAGAGGTGACATTGTGCCTGTAGTAGCCTCGTCACCTTCAGGTGGTTGTGGCTATTCAATCATTTGTTCCATAGCTTCCTGAAAGTTTGAACTTGTAGATTAGTGTACCAGATAAGTTACTAATGAGACAAAAACAAACAAAGTAGGTTAAATGTTTATACATAACTTATTTTGGTGAACTACTGTAATACATTAGCATGTATTGTAGTGCCAACTACATAATAAAATCACTTTCGGAACATATGTCCATGTAGCATGCCTACTGTATTGTCTATTTCCTCACATTCGTTGACATCTAAGGATAAAGAGGCATGGTTTAAAGTAGGATGAACATAGTATGACATCATTCATATCATGGGCAAACAGATATAAAACAAACAGGCTATTTTATCATTGTGTGCGCACGTGAACATAACAACTAGATTACAGATCAAGACCAAAAGAATATCCTTCATCTCTTTTAAACCATGTAAGGTGAAATGATACGTTAAGACAACTGTGAATAAAAGTGAACAGAGTAACTGACATTGGCTGCAAACCAAGTAGTTAAATGAACACATCACAGTGCCAATCAGTTCAAGGCAGGAGGAGTAAGGACTTACAACAGCGGCTTGAACTGGTGTGCTCATGCCCTTCATCTTGCTGGTGTGGCAATCCTTGAAGATTTGCACTGCATTCGGTTCAGGTTCTTTTTGGTCCACATGAGATTTCCTCTGTATTTGGAACAAGTCAATATAGATACGATAATATGGCACAAAAAAGAAGGAAGTAGCAGCTATTTACAAGAGCCTCGTAGTGTGCAATATAGCTACGAGATCCTATGATCTATTGGAATTTCACTTTAGAACGGTTGGTTTTGTTCTTCAAATAGTTAGCCTAGAAGAAGATACACTTGTAAGGCACATACATAAATACAAGTTCAATATGTGGTCTGATCAAATACATATAGCCTACCTGATACTTTGGATCAAACCAGTGTTTAACGAGGGCTGTCCAGTCTTCATCTGTAATATATTCCACTGGAGATGTTTGGGCGATTTCATTGTTAGCCTTGCCTTCAAAGTGAGATTTTCTAAGGTGGTACTGATACTGTCGCAGAGCAGACTGAAAAACATGAGTGCATGCTTGTCTAGTTGCATCATCTTTCGGATCCAACTTGAACCTCATCTGTTGAAAAAAGAATGTGAGTCTTATTAGGAGGAAGCTAGAAAGTATGGGACAGAGCAAGATAATATTACTAATTGTGATGAATAACATTACTTACAGATAAATGGTCAAGGAAGGTGTTAAACTGGGTATTGTCTTTCTCATTCCTGTACTGGATCCACGTTGGGAGGATATGTGCATCACACCTAACGGCAACGGCTGCCTCTGATACTAACTTGGCTGACTCTGTAGCATCACGTGGCCTTTTTAAACCTGCCTCAAAATGGATCTCCATTCTTCCTCCTTTAGATTTTGTTAATCTGTCAAGCATTATCCCTGATGTCTATTTCCGCTTGTGCTGTGGTGCTAGTTCAACAACGAATATGGAAAGTGTCAGTGTACATCAAACTATGAGAGTACATATAAAGGAGCATGCAACTGCAACTTGACTCGGTCAGGTACCGTCTTGGTGTTGATGCTCATGAGGTTCATCTGATCTTGCCAAGTCCTGTTGTGTCAGCAGTGCTTCAGAAGTAGTGTTAGGTGTGAAGGCAGCTTGGGAACTAGCCAGTTTCAGAGCAAACGAATGAGTAACTGGTTGAGATGCTGGTACAGTTGAAGCGGATGCTGCAACTGGTGGAGCAGGTGATACTGTGTTTGTAGATTTAGTCGGTGGACTTGGACCTTCTACTGCACTATAAGTACAAGCAGAATCTCCACGACAGAACCTTTTCCGTTTCACCCGACGAGTAACAGCACTCCCTACTATATTATTTTCCTTGATCTTTTTTGACTTTGCCATGTCAAGCTGTACCCACAACACAAAAGAATAAAATCACTCTTCGGAACTCATTGATGCATGATACAGACAAGCAATACTTTGATGTAAGACAACCGTATGAGGATGGAATATGTAAGAAAAACAGGACGGCATGACATATTCACAGCTATGATGTGCAAACTAAGCAGAAGGATTTTCAAGAAAATAGAAGTAATGCAAGCTAGACACCATATGAAAGATGCAACCAATATTACTCTGCCAAGTTAAAAGTGTCTTGTCATAAGTGGGAATTCGAAAAATTAGAAGCAGTACAACGTAGAAATCAATGCAAGATGCAACCACTATCAAACTGCCATGTTAAAAGCGTCCAATCATGAGTGACTGATGCGGGATACACAATAGCAGTACTTTGATGTAAGAACGTGGTATGATAGATAGATGCAGTGTATTCTAGACACAGAAAGCCATGTCATATGCACATGTATAACGTATAAACTCAGCATGCGCAATTTAATCAAAATAGAAGAAATATAGGCTAGACAACATATGCAACATGAAACCAATTATCACACTGTCAACTTAGAGAAAGCACCTGCGATGGTGGAGTACGGGAGATGAACTCATCATGTAGACTTGGGACTTCAACTTCATTAGCAGTAGCAGTGGCAAATCTAGAGAGTCTCTGTTTGCGTCGGTGCGGAGGACCATCAACATCCCCTAACTTACTCTTTTCCTTCCTATTTTCTGATATTGCCTTATGAAGTCAAAACCACAGGAAGATGAATAAAATTAGCTCTGCATAACTGGTTGATGCATGATACAGACAAACACTACTTTGATGTAAGGCAAGCGCAGGATAGGAGGATGGAATATGTACAAAAAAAGAGAGTGTTTCATATTCACATGTACGATAGGAGGATGGAATATGTATGAAAAAACAGTAAGCGGAAGGCATTTCAACAAAATTAGAAGAAATAAAAGCTAGGCACCATATGAATATGCAACCAATATCACTCTATCAGGTAAAAAGTGTCTCGTCGTAAGTGCCATTTTAAGAAATTAGAAGCAGTACAAGCCAGAAGACAATGCAAGATGCAACCTACATCACAGTCCCAAGTTAAATGTGTCTTATGGGTAAGTGATCGTTGCAGGTATAAGTTGTAAGCTACGCAGATGCAATTCAACATAATCAGAAGCAATACAAACTAGACATCATACGAAAAACGCAACCACGTATAACAGTTCCAAGTAAGAGCAAGCACCTGTGATGGTGGAGTGGGGGAGATGTGCTCATCATGTACACGTGTGTTCTAGAAACAGGAACACATGTCATATTCACAGGCATTATGTGTAAAGTAAGCAGATGTAATTCAAGTTAGAAGAAATACAAGCTAGACATCATACGCAACATGCAACCACATATAATAGTGTCAAGTTAGAGCAAGCACCTGTGATGGTGGAGTAGGGGAGATGTGCTCATCATCTACACAGCTGCGTTGACTGTCCAGCCTTGTGTTGTCTTGCGAATCTTGTTGGGAGGATGGCGGAGTAGAATCTATAGAGACCTCCTGTTTGAGTTGCTCCGAAGGACCACCATCATCCACTGCCGGACTAATTTCCTTCAGCTGTAATGATTTTGCATTGTGAAGTCAAACCGATAAGAAAAAGGAATAAAATTCGCTCTTCAGAACTCATTCATGCATGATACTGACGAACACTACTCGGATGAAAGGCAAACACATGATGCGAGGATGGAATATGTATGAAAAACAGGATGGTGTGACATATTCACACCTATGATGTGGTAACTAAGCAGAAGGCATTTCAACAAATTAGAAGCACTGCAAGCTAGATACCATATGAAAAATGCAACCAATATCACTCTGCCAAGTTCAAACTGTATGGCGTTTCAACAAATTAGAAGCAGTACATGCTAGAAATCATATGCAAGACACAACCAATATCACAGTGGCGACTTAAAGGTGCCTTATCATAAGATATAGTATGTACCAAAAACAGGAAAGCGTGTCATATTCACATGTATCATGTGTAAGCTAAGCAGATGCAGTTTACACTAATTAGGAGCAATACGAGCTAGACACCATATGCAACATGCAACCAGATATCACACTGCCAAGTTAGAGCAAGCACCTTGGATGGTGGAGTAGGGAAGCGGAGACTTGGACCTTGTAATGCACTATCAGTACAAGGAGAATCGGTACAGATGCTCCGTTTACGTTGCTGCAGAGGACCACCATCATCGCCTTCCTTACTCTTTTCCTTCCTCTTTCTTGATTTTTCCTTGTCAAGTCAAACCCACAAGAAAAAGGAATAAAATTTGCTCTTCGGAACTCATTGATGCATGTTACTGACGAACACTACTTTCATGTAAGACGAACACTACATATCACACTGCCAAGTAAGAGCAAGCACCTGCGATGGTGGTGTGGGGGAATTGCGGTGATCAACTAGATAGCTATGTTGACTATCTTCATTTAGCCTTGTTGTTTCTTGAGAATCATGTGGGGAGGATGACACTGCACTCTTTAAACGAGTATGGCGTCTCACAGAAACCCACCCGGGTGACTGTCTCATCATAAGTGATTGACGAGGGATACAAAAGAGCATTAGTTTGATGTACGAACATGGTTAATAGACATATGTAGTATGTATCAAAAACAGGAAGGCATGTCATTATCAAAGGTATAATGTGTAAAGTAAGCAGATGCAATTTAACCAAATTGGAAGCAATACAAACTAGACACCATATGCAACATGCAACCACATTTGACAGTGCGAAGTTAAAGTAAGCACCTGGGATGGTTGTGTGTGGAAATTGAGATCGTCAACTGCATAGCTAAGTTTAATGTCTCCAACTGCTGACACTGCACCCGTTAGAGCGCTGGAACACTTAGTGCTTATCTTCGAATTACACTGAAGCGACTTTTGTCTTTTCTTTTCTACATTCATCAACACTGCGTCAGAGTCTGAAATACCCATGCATAAAAAAACAATAGTGTGAGTATGGGTGAAGTGTGTGCACAATTAGTACAGTGTAAAGGTAGCAGATGGCAGGTCGGTGAGAAATAAATGATGGGAGACATATGTTAGCTCTACAACATGCATGGCACACTAAATTACTACAGGATTCTATGAAAATAACAGTCAACTGAAAGCAAATAGGCCAGTCCATTTTTTCTGCACCGTCCGATGTACAAAGAACAGGCAGATCGCCTTCATCTACCTCCAGCGAGTCAGTGTTGACGATCTTCCTCGAAACGCCAGTGACCACCGGCCCAGTATTCCTCCCCTGCCTGCGCCCTCCCCTCGACCTCACCGCACCGCCGTGCTTGGCACCGCCCCCGGCCATCCATTCAAGCCCCGCCGGCCTCCAGATCGGGCGCAAGCAGCTCCTGCGCCCCACACCCCTATGATAGACACCGATGCGCCGCTTCCCCAGGGAACAGGCGGACTAGGTTCTCCGCGCGCCTAAGCGGGTGCTGCTTCTTTTAATTGCGGTTCGACTGACCCTGAATTGAAATCTAGGCGGGCTACTGACCTCTAGCAAAGGTGAAATAGTAAAAGGGAGGAAACCTTGTGCATTTAGTATCACGAAGAAGATGCAGTAAGAAGCGCTCAACTAGTTTCTTTCGTGGGATGAATACGGTGTGAGCGGACACGTAAGATTTGCACGAATAAGGGAAGAGGAGTACCTCTTTCTGCTGGCAGTGTTGTGTCCTCCTTCTGTTTTTCCGACGATCTTCTTGTTGTTCGCCGGAAACTAGAAGTTGTGGAGGACGGTGCAGCCTTGGACGAACCCATGGCCAAGTTGTTGAGTGTGGTGCGGTGGCCATCTGTCGGCGGCGGGGAAGCAGATCCGAGGCGGCGAACGACGGCGTAGCGGGAACAGCTTCGGTGCGGTGGACGGTTGCGACAGTGGAGCCGCAGCAATGAGGCGCAGGACGGCGTGGTCGGTGTGGTTCTGGTACGGCGCACGTCGGCATCGGCGTCGTGGAGGCAGCTCTGCCTCGGCTTCAGCTGCTAAGTCCTTGAGGGCGTTGCGGTTGCGGTTGCATTGGACGACGACGTCGGGGTACCGGCTCCGGCATGATGGAGGAGGGCGGCGGTGGATTGGCCGCTATGGGGTGGAGGACGGAGGAGGCTGGGGTTTCGTGGCTGGTGGAGAGGGCGTTTTCGCGCCCACGGAGTATGAATGGGGAAACGAAGGGAGGCGGGGAACTGAGGGGGAACAATGTTTCGGTTTGAGACGCGCTTGTTTGAAATTTGGGGAAAGTTACAAACTTTCCCCCCATCTAAAATTTTGGACATATTGCGGGTTGGGGCTAGGACAGTCATGTCAGGTGATGTGGGTGGGATAGATTTAGGCCGAGCGCATGGGTAGGCGCCCACGGCGTATGAATGCTTCTCTGGCGTCTTGGTGAAGTTACAAACCTACCCCGGTTTAGATCTTTGGACATCGGGCCGATAGGCTACACGGGCCAGAGTCAGGACAGTAATTTCCTACCAGCAAAATATTAGTCTCGCGTGGTTTCGGGTGACCAGAGGCCTATTTGGCACTTCGTTTAATATTTGGGAGCAGAAGCATTAGGCCTCCTTTGGTTTGTAGGATTTTTGTAGAAATTCTATAGGATAGGATTTGCAAAGGAAAAATTCCTTTGAAGCCCTTTGGCTTGTAGGAATGGATTCCTATTCCTATGTAGGATAGGAATCAATCCTTCACGTTTTGGAGGAAAAAAACATTAGCCTAGACTCAATGGAAAAATCCTATCCTATGCACCAAATGACATCTCTTTCTCTATAGGAATTGACATGCATGTCATCTCACTTCCTATGATTTTCCTATTCCTAGAAAATTCCTATCCTATGAACCAAAGAAGGCCTTAACTTTTTCGGTTCTCTTGAATTGAACTTTCAGGATTTGTCAAACTTCACAAATCTTTACTCTTGAAAATCCTAAAGCTACGATTATTTTGGAATGGAGGGGTTACATTTGAATATACATTGTACACGAGTATATATTAAAAAATATGCAACTTACCTCAGTTCATGCATGGTTGCAGATATAATCTCCTTAGTTGCAAAAAAAGTTAGATATGCATATGAATATATATAGCATGTTCAAACTCACAACAAAGATTGATGCCCCCATTTACATCTGATTTACAAATGCCATTATCTCGGGTTCAAATAGATGAATGCACTTCCTATGAATTCGAATCTTCGAAACCCCCTTTATGTTGAATTCGACATGTATTCTATTTCGTAGCTAGCAATTTGGAATGTATCCATGCAAGTGACAAATGTATAAAGTGCTTCACACTAACAACATGGAGTGCACTAATTAATGTTTATATATGAATTGCAAAAGCATCCATTGCCTGTATTTCAAACCGCTCTCACTCTATGGATCGATAATATGAAATAAACACATGCACATGCTAGAATTCAATTGCAGTTGAAGAAAGAGCCTACTCCTGGTACTGTATATTAGTGATAGGGGTGTGTACAAAGTACACATGAATACCAGGCATTGTGCGTGTGTATATACTATCGACGAACTAGCCCCCAAGCTTGTATAACATACTAAGGGCCTAGGGTTACAAATCATATATAGTCGGCTTATCACCAGTGGGGATAGAGTCCTCCGCGACTCTGGTAGCTTCGTGTTGTACGCCGAGTCCTCCACATGGGTCTTCGTATAACACGTCAGTCCAACCTATATGTGGCGCAGGATGGAACCGACCCATGAGTCTTCATGTTGACCCACCACAACTAGAAATAATGTGCCCACCACACCACACACGCAATCGGCCACTAAGAAAATAAGTATATACAATAGTACAACGGTATCTAGCTCACGATACGTCTCCATATTCTGTTGATGACACTGACGGACTTTGCATTTGATGCGTGCTCCGTATTTTGTTAACGGCGCTTATGGTCATTGTATTTGAAGCGAAAGCATGATATGGTCACTGGACTTCAGAATAAGCTCATCACGGTCACCACAGACATTTTGTCATGCTAACCAACATGTGGTTGGATGGTTAGAGGACAGTGGTTTCTCGAGCCCACCAAGGTTAAAGTCCCGGTGCTGGCATTTATCTTGTGTTAATTTCAGTATTTTCCGGCGACGTACGTTCAGTGGGAGGAGACGTTCCACTCGACTACGAGGCACCTATGTTGACTTCGTAAAATCTCAAGATCATATATGCTGGCCCGCTCTCTCGAAGGTGCTCATAGGGGTAGGGTTCGTGTGTGTGCGCTTATAGCGGTGAGTGCTTGCGCGTATATATGAGCCCTTGCGTCTGTACCGTGTTAAACAAATACATATCATGATTATACGGTCACTGGCTCACCCGTACAACTCCGTATTTTGTTGATGACACAATCAATTGACCAGTCAAACGTTCCACGCGGCGCAACTAGTGTTGCACCATCGGGGCGCATAATTGTGGGGCCCAATTGTCAGCCCGTATATGAAAGAAAGAAATGGTAGTTTGAGTCTGTACTGTGTTAATAAAATAGGAGTACATTTTAGGGTGATCATATGGTCACTGGCTCACCATACAGCTCCGTAATTTGTTGATAACACGATCAATTGACCAGTCAAATGGTCCACATTCAGCAGCGCACATTACCATAGGGCCCACCCATCAGCGCGTATATGAAGGACAGAAATGGTAATAAATTAGTGGTCGGTGGGTATTCGAAGTCGTGAGACCTCTGGTTGGCAGTCACTGGCGGTTCGGAGGCGTTCATTGGGCGGTGGGGTGGGGATCCCCAGATAAAAATCTTGGTGGGGGGGGGCTAAAGGGATGGCCGGTGCGGCGGCGGACCGGTGGTGGGGAGTGGTTTCGGGGAGGGCGGGCCAGCCGCGGGCGGCGGGGGCTGGCAGTTCGGCCGGTGGTGGCTGGCGGCTCAGGGGGGTGGAGTTTGATGATATACTGGAGGCCCTTGATTTCGTATCCAACGACTGGAAAATCTAATTACCAGAGATGAAAAAGTTAGTCGACTGACGTGTAGCCTCACCCCGCACCTGCACATGCATGCACGCAAGACACACACGCAAGATACGCACGCATGTAGGCGTGCAACACTGACACGTACACACACACGCATGCTGGCGTGCAACACTGACACGTACACATGCACTCACGAACACACACACGTATGCACCCATGCATGCAACACTGAAACGTACCCTTGCACGCATGCAACACTCGCACGCCTGCATGCACACAGCACACGACGCAAGACACACGTTCAACCTATATGTGCATGCACCCTTTGTTAAGGACATGGATTGTTACGGGTATTAATCAATCTTATCTGTGATAAGCAGAACATTGATGTTTGCAGCAGTCTTTATGAATCACAACATATCGAACATGCTATCAATATAGTAGGCTTATCTACATGAAAAAGATGACGTCACACTCAATGAACAATCATCGGTTTATGAAATGCCCGCTTCTGACTGCCCTGGCCCACCAAAGGTTCCTCTGCTATGCGGTGCATGCGTTGGGTCACTGACATGCATGCCATGCACCCAAAGAGCCCACATGTCAGTGGAAGAACGGCGCGGTGTCCTTGGTCAGAGTCGAGGGCGCCACTTGCGGCACACCTGGCTGAACACGCCTCTGTGCCGCATTCAAACGCCTCCATGAAACCCGCCCGTGTAGAAGCCGAGAAACCCACTCTGGACACACGTCCGTTCATGACCGGGCCGCTCCCCTATCTCCTCCACCATTTTGTGTACTCTTACAATGGCTTACGAAGAGTAGTTATTCCGCATCCAAGCTGGCTGGGTAGCCCATCGGATATGAGCTATGCAGCTAGCTGATCCACCTCCCTCCCCTCGCCCGATGGAGCCAGTTGCCGCCCCAAGCCGGTGCGCGGTTCAGCAACTCGCCGCTCCAGGCCAGCTCGACGAGGAGCAGCGCACGGGCATCGTTGCTGCCGTCCACGCCGCTGCCTTGTACCGCGTCTCCCATTTCTGTGGCCGAGACTCCCATGCCGGTGGCCGCGCCATGCAAGCAGCAACAGAAGCCAGGTGCGCGGAGAGCGACGAGTCCGTGGCCAGCGCCTCCGCGTCCGCTGCCATCATCGAGGAGAAGTAGAACACGGGAGGCCGCCGCCGCTTGGGTCCCATGAAGGCCACCGCGGAGGCGACGCCGACGTACAAAGCAGGTGTCTTGCCGGATCCTTTTTTGCGAGGACCTTCATCGACCCCGCATGGGCTCCACGGAAGAGGGGAACGTTAGGATGAACTCGAGCCGGTGCCGGCCATGGCAAAGTAGTGGCCGGTGATGAACTTGAACCGGTGCCGGCCACCATCATCTTCGGCACCAGCCAATGATATCAGTTAGGTAGTGGGGAAGCGAGCCGTCCTTTGCGCTGAAGCATATACCTCCGGGGCTCCCGGCAGTCCGGTGATCATGCTGTCGGACATGAGGAACACAAATCGATTGGCGGGCGACCATTTAGGCCAGGTATTACATACCTATGCTGTCCAGAACTAGCACCGTGTAGTTCATTTGAATGTAATGAAATCCGTCATGTTTGTATGAAAATCCGGTATTTTATATGATTTCCGTCATTGTTTATATGAAATATCAGTTTGTCTACGTGTTTGCGTGAATTTCGTCCGGTTGGTTGAGTTGTTGTCATAATGTGTGCGGCTATGGTTGGATGGCGTAATTTGTGGGTCGCCGGTCGGTCTGTGGGCGGCTCGGGTGGCGTTGTGGGACAAAAAAACACAGCTCGTGCGAGCTCGTCTCCAACGTGCGTGTTGGAGGATGCATGACAGCATGAGCACCCGAGCCATTCCTCGTTCATCGGTGGCAAAGGCACTGGTGGACAAAAGGGTCGCCAATATTTTGGCTACCCCGGGCAAGATCCAAACAGCCCCTCCCAATAGATTCAAATCCCTCGTTCGCCGTGGAATTTTGCCATGTGTTGTTTTCATGGACTAGCAAGATGCCCGTGCATTGCACGGAATATCAAGATGCATTTTTTTACAAACTCCCGCATGCATACAAGGGATAATTAATGTCCTCCTTTGCTAGTACCACAAGGCAAACACCATTAATATTGCATCGATTAGTGTTAGTGGCCTTGTATATCTGCAAATTGTAATTTTGATAGTGGCCCCTTGTATATAAAAATGGAGGGAGAAAGATGAGAGATAAGGTGAGGAGGAGTGGGGTGTGGTGGTGACTGGTGGTCGGACTGGGCGGAGGCATGGGGATGGACGGCGCATTATGTCTAGGTTTGTATCTCTCTCACACACACCCACGTAGGTGGGGGGCGTGCACGAAGAGAAGAGGTGCACGCACGGCGCACGTACTCCCGTCTCTTTCCCAACCACACCCGCGCGGGTACACGGTGGAGCTCATTTCTGTACGAAAAAGGCAGCCCACGTGGTAATTTGGCACGTGTACTGGTTGTCCACTTGGTGGAGGGAGGATTGTCTACCATGGGTGAACAAACAAATTGCGACTTGATGTGTTATGTTAAATTAAAAAAAAGAGGCAAACCATGTGGGGCCTACCTTAGAGGCAAGGCTCTATACACTGGAGTACTTTTGATGTGTCCCGTCAACTCGCAGAACGAGGAGAAGCTTGCTTAGTACACCGTCTCCCCGCCCACGGGCGCGGTGGCTCGCAGGATGAAGTGAAGCTTGCTTACTACGCCTTACGCCCGCTCCCTCGCCCACGCGCGCGGTGGCTCGCAGCACGAGGAGAAAATTTTACTACTCCCTCCGTTTACTCCTCGTCCCTACTACGTACTTTGGTTAGTACTCCCTCCATTTACTTATACAAGGCCACTATAAAAAATACATTTTGCATCTATACAAGGCCACAAATAGTAATCGAGACAAAAGTTACTACTCCCTCCTTTCCAGTTTATGGCTCAATTTCAAAATCTCTCCAACCAAGGTAGACGGTGAGTGGTCGAATTAATTTCATATTTTGCACAAGTAATTAGTACGCTCGTTTTTCTCAAGAAGTTATGTTTACCGAGGCATTAATTAGAACGAATGCATGAATGACCACTAAATTTCCATGAACTTGTACATGCATTGGTTAGTTTCCTCTTAACATTGCTTGTGTCGGGTGATCTAACGCACCTCGAAATCCAACATGTAATGGTACTACTACTAGTATAGTAGAACTAAGACTTATCAAACGGAAAAACGAATGTTTTTTAGATGAGCCCTATAAACCCTAGTGGGTACGTACTCCGTAAAAACAGATTTTTCCAAAACTAAGTCGCTCCCTTTCATGAATTCTGTAGTATAATCCTCCGTCGACGCTCCCTTTCATGAATTTTGTACTTCCTGTCACCGACATGTGGGACATATAGCAACCGGGTCGACGTGTCAAGCACCAAATAATAGTGCAGAACAGCAGGGGGACACACCCCACTCATACCGGCCCAGTAGTAGTAATGAGCAATGAGACGTTAAATCACAATGCCGCACTTTCCCAGACGGACGAAGCAACCATTATTTCACACTTCGGTACGCCATCATCTCAAACCACGTACTAGTATTGCTTCTGCCTCAAGAGGGACACGCGCATCGCCTTGGTACATCATGACACGTGGGACTACATGACAGGCCATGCTCCCCCGCCGATCGCTCGATAAAATCACCTCTTTTTTACTATACTTCCTCCGTATCGGTTTACTACATGGCATGCACGTCATTCTAGGTTGAGAATTTAACTGGCTATATATGTGATGAACAGTACTCTAGCCTTTTAAAAAATGTATACTTTTGTACAGCAGTACTATCGATGAATTGTGCCAAGGAGCAAAAATTGAAATTAAAAAAAAGGTGGTACATATATAGAGCGCTCGTCGCCAAATTATGCATATAGTACTATTAAAAAGGCTAGTCACAATAATGGTGTCCAGCACAACCCACCCCTCAAATAAAACTAAGAGGGTGCTTGGATACGTTCTAGTCCCATGACTAAAAGTAGTGGGACTAAAACATGCTAGCCTCACCCATACTTGGATCCAAATACTAAAAAGGCTAAAATCAAGTTAATGAGCATTTATTATCCTCCAAACCATCCAATCCAGAACTCGCCTGTGTTAAAGGAGAGGAGTTAAATGAGTAGAGAGAGGACTAATCCACATTTTAGTAGGGGTACCCCTGACTAAAACATTTTAGTCTCAAGAATAGTTTTAACCCCTCTTTAGTCAGGGGTGCTTGGAACTTTAGCCTCTTAAAGAGACTATTTTTAGTCAGACTAAAATAAGTCCCTTGGATCCAAGCACCCTCTAAGCATCCTGGAATTCTTTGACAAAACTAAGCACCCTGAAATTCTTTGACAACTAAACTGCTGGCTATATGATGTTGGCCATATATATTGTACGTATATAATGTGAAGAAACGAGTGGTAGTACTATACCAACTAAAAGATGAAATGTAAGAAATACTAGTATGTATGTACTGAAGAGTTAAAGTAACAATAAGAAACATAACATAGTTCTGCTGGGGGCTCAACACAACACACCCCTCAAATTAAATTAAGCACACCTGAAATTAAACTTTGCAACTATTCCAGTAGACACTACATTAGAACCACCATGAGCAATGACACTGCCACCTTACTCAGAGTCCTCGTCCACGTCCTCGAATTCGTCCTTGTCCCTCTTCCTCTAGGCCGATACTTCTTTGCTTGAACCGCACACTTGGCTGTTGCTCTTCATCCAACCCTTGTAGATATTGAAGCAAAGGTAGCCATCCATTGCAGCGTAGTGGATGTGGTCTATATCTAGTACATTCCGCTGCCATGCATGACGATGAAACATGTAATGAGGTTTCTCCAGTTTACCGTATGAAGGATGAACCATGGCTCCTGCCAGGGTCAGCATTGAAGGCTGACGAGAGGACACCAGCCGATTCTTCTGGAGGTCGAAGGTGTTGCCTACAATGAGGCCTATCCAACGCAGGACTTCTTTGTCGTTACCAAAGTCTACAGTAACGAATTTCACTGTTTTGTCCTTGAGGAAGTTCTTAAAATCCTGGCACTCAACGTCGGCATGGCATATGTGGTAGACCAAGAAAACGTTATGTACGCAAACCTGGATCATGGCGGGATTCTTCCTCTCTTCGTCCTTTAGATCCTTCTCTCATCCCAGGACTGTGGTGTACTCAACATCTAGCCCAGCGACCCACTCATCATCTGAGTTTTAGAACATGTGGCTGAAGCGAGAAAGGCATCCTTTCACCGTCGCGGAAGAACGGGTGTAGATGACGTCGAACTCATCGCCGGTGATGGTTCTAACCTTGTACTCACCGCCGATCGTGGAGGTTTGGGACACCATGGATTTGGGAGGAGGGTTAGGATTAGTGGAACTACCGTAATGTGAATGGACGGGACGACTAGGAGAGAACCGCCATAGTATTGAAGGACGTGCGGGGACGAGTAGGAGCGAACTGCCAGCGTGCGAACGGCAGGGTAGTGGATTTCCATTCTCCCATGATACGGGCTTCCAAGAGCCCTTGGATCTGAGATCGAACAGTTGCATGGCGTGATTCTAGACCTATGGGTGAATATCCTATCCTGGAGGGTTATTCTGCAAATTTTCAGCAACTTAGCATGCGACCGTTTGATCTCAGATCCAAGGGCTGCCAGCAGCCCGTATCATGGTCGTGCCTACCACGACCATCATGTCGCTCGCGCGGTCGCCCCCTTGGAGATTTAACACGGTGCGTTAGGCTATCTGATGTTGGCATGTCATACATAGTCATCACTTAGTCACTCATACTACAACAAGGTTGGCTATAAGAGTATTTTTTTACTCCTCTCTATCTCTTTCTTCATTCTCAAGGAAGAAATGGTGCTAAGCACGTGTATTTATTGCATTTGCCAAGGAGTGACCTCTTCTAATGAAATGGTGTTGCTAAGTTTGCTTCATTTAATTAGCTATAGACTCAAAATTGTCTTTTCACCTAGGTACATGCGCTTAGTATCGTTTCTTCCTTGGGTCACCAAACTAGTATCTCTCTTATTGATTAACTTGCCACATCAGACTTTATGCCTATGTGGCAAGCTTAAGCACCTGTAGGTGCAAGTAAAAGTAAGTACAATAGTGCGCTTTACATGGCATTTTTGCATATGTGGAGGAAAGAGAGGCAAGGAAAAAGTGGAGAAGTGGGCTCTCATGCAAGAGCCAGCCTCTACTACATGGTGGAGCATTGGGAGAGGCACCTGTATGGAGGTGGTCAAGAATCTGGGAGACTCACGCCGGTCCTAGTGCCGTAGTTAAAATGATAATGGCAAGTCAAATCACGGGGCCCCACCTGTCCAGCAGTAACTCGCTGTCAAATCACACAGCCCTACGTTTGCAGTAGCCTACTCCCTCGTCTTCTCGCATCTCTATCGAACCGACTAGGCAGAACTGCCCCATCGCCTACCGCGCAGGAAAAGCCCCGCCCTCGACTTTTAAATACAACTACATCCGCTTAAGAATCCAATGATATACTTTTTGTGACATAGGAACTCATATTTAGTTAGTCAAATGGATGACCTAGAACTATGTGCAGGCCTTATAAACCGAGACGCCTAAAAATAAAAAAACTGAGACAGAGAGGGTAGTTCAGCATGTATCTTTTTAGATTAATATAGTCAGGATACACCAAGGAGCAAAACCAAGTGGTAGGCTGCTCCTGTCGTGTTGGCGTAGCAACTCAAGCAGGGTCAGTCCGCACACGAAATGTCGACACACTTAACAGGACCCCTTTGGCCGACATGTGACTCATCCACCGTCTTGTTCCACGTGCGATGCACCAAATCGTAGTTCGGAGCAGCGGTTGGAATTGGAGGCACCCCGGTCGTAGCGCCGCAGTAGTAGAAAATGAGCGACGAGGGGTCAAATCACAAAGCCCCACCTTTCCCGCATTAAGCTGGACGGACGAAGCAACCATCATTTCACTCTAGGGCGCAAGAGCATAAAGAAAAGAGAAAACAATGATGCGTGTGGCAGCTACCTAGGGCACCCTAGGGTAGGGGTCTCCACTACAGGTCCTTTTTTTGAAAGCGCCTCCACTACAAATCGGCTTCTCCCTCATCCTCTTGAAGAAAACCGATGATGAGTGCAGCGGTAGGGTTTGTAGGAGTACTACGGCATGAGGGGCCATGTCGTAGCAAACGGGTTCGAGCCGACGCCTTAAATATGTGTGGGCTGCTTGGTTTTACGGGAACGAGGCATCATTTTGGGTTCGGGGACCAGTGGAGATATAGTACGTACAAAAAATTGTGGACGTAGGTTCGCCCGAAAGGCAATGATGCATGGGCCCTGCATTTTGATATACCTGGGGCCGCGTGAAATTTGCTACTCTACTCAAAACTAGTAAGGTACACATGTATTGAACACATGAGATTTCGAAACCAAATTATGAATAAATACACACTATAGGATGTAAAGCTTTGAGTCATATATGCATGATGTAGATGTTCGTTTAGTTCTTATAGTTCATCTCATTCAAAATCAATAAGTTCTATAAAATAATCAATTATGATACAGAAGATTCTAGAACAAAGAAGAAGTGCTTGTGTTTTGAGGTTTGTGCATTATGCTTAAGTTCAACCATGGAGTCTTCTAAATTGTACATGTGGTAGATCTGGTGGAATGTTGATGATATCCAACGGCCAGTAGTGCTCGGATTTGCCTATCTCTGCACTGTCGGGTTAGCTTCATCCAGCGACCATCTTTCAAAGTTATTGGCACACTATATAGTTCTTGTGCCATAGTTGCATGTTTTGGAAAAAAACTACTAGTGGGTTGTACTATCTATTGAGGAATAGAAGATGTATACATGGAAGTTGTAGGGAAAGAGATGACATGGAGCATCTCAATTCCTATGAGTAGGGATTGGAAAAGAGATGTCATTTGGTTCACATCATAGGAACTTTTCTATTGAATATAGAGATGACATGTTTCTCAATTCCTATGAGGAGGGATTAGAAAAGAGATGTAATTTGGTTCATATCATAGGAACTTTTCTATTGAATATATGCTAATGTTTATTTTCCTTTGATATTAAGGGAGTATAGGAATCCATTCATATGAACCAAGTGGCTCTAAAGCTATAGAAATGATATCATGTTTATTTCCTTTGAAATGTGGAGTATATGAATCTATTCCTATGAACCAATTGGCTCTAAAGGAAAAAATCCTATGAAAATCATATCATATAGAGTTCCTATGATATTCCTCGACACTAAAGGATGCTTGAAATTGATGCGGGTGATATGATGATCTTTCCTTGTAGACTCCTCACCCAACTTTATAGCTACCTCTCGAAGATGAATGAAATGATATATACATGGTATTCTACATGTGCAATTTGGTACACGAAAACTCGGTAAAAGTTTGCGAGGTTCGAATTTTCAATAAAGCTATATGCACTGTATTTCGGAACGGAGGGAGCATATGGCAGTTGCTAACACTCACGTGGAAGATTTGTGTGTAGGAGGAGTGGCTGTTTTGTTAAATGACATGGCAAAACTGACACTGTCGAATGCCAATCTAACAGTCCTTACGGTGTTCGTCAGGAAAAGGCTTGTGGCGAACGTTTGTCGGATAATGATTTACGGACACATGCACTGCATTGATACGTGCCCCCCTCTCTCTCACGCACACGCACCCTCACGAATCATGACTCTCCCGAGTCCTCTCGCAGACTCGCATGTTGCACCCACCGTCTATCTGCAGGTAGACGTCACGCACATATGTGCTCTTCACACCCTACCCTCAGAACTTCTAAAAAACAAAAGACGGCACGCACATTTTATTTTAGCTCACACATCACACACTTGTACTATTACTCTTGCGGCGAACGTTCTTTGGGCATAGTATATTGTACTCTCACGAAGAGAAGCGGTGCACGCACGCACTAGTTCTCTCACACCCACTCGCGGGTACACGTAGGAGCGCATTTTTTGAAGCTGGTACAACAAAATCACTCCACTATATATAAAAGCAGGAGCCTTAGCGCTTACTTTACTAGGGTTCCTCTCGTTCACTCTCTCATGCTCTCCAGATCTAAGCAACACATAGGTGGCCACACTCTCTCTCGGCTCACGGGTGGTCACAAGTCCGGCCGGACAACCTCGACCGGGGTAGGGGTGTAGGTGCATCGTTCACGCTGTCATCGGCGGCGAGGAAGGAGACCAACGGCTGTCCGCGCGTCCCGATCGGCGGCCGTGATGTTCTCTCCGAGAGAGCGCCGGCTCGGGAGGGCCTCCGACCCCTTCTTCCTCCCTGCGGTATTGTGGCCAAGATGCGGCCTCCCGATGCCGTCTTTGCGACATGCCGACGACCCTCAGGTATATATTCATTCGAAACCTGCCTTGCTCTACTGCCCCAGCTCCCTTCGTGTGGATCATTTTCTACTTCCGTCCGCTGTTCCAAAGCCACCTAGACTTTATACTAAGGCATGTGCTTTGCACGTATGTTCTGTATGGTAGATACTCATATACCTTCTTTTTAGAGAGAGAAATGGCTACTCGTATCTTGAGTAGATATCATAGTGTGTTTGTTTGCATGATCTAAGGACTATTCTGAAATAAGAAGCAAATCACTTGCACAAATCAAACCGAGTTCCAAGTAAGAATTTGATTACAAGATAAAAGTTGTAGTTTTATTATATGTTGTTTCCTGGGTTCCACTGATGTATAGTTCCAGAGTTGTTTGACGGTTTACATGCATGTTTATGGACTATTTTGTGCAACTAAATAAGTCATTTAGGTCTGACAGACACTCATGTCCTGTATTAGCTTGAGGTATAGCTTATGTATGACTGAAATAAAATATTACACTTTTTCTGCGAATAATAAAAATATTACATTTCTCGATGAAGCAGAATAAAACTTTAGCTAGCATCAGCCATGCAATGTTATGTTATGTGAACAGTGTAAACTTTGCAGTATAGCGGCATCTAAAAAATCCATTTTTACAGTAATCTAAAAAAATAAGTTAGTAGTAGAGTGTTTATTTCCTAGGTGACAATGGGGAACCAAAATGTGCTCGCTATTTGCCAACTTGTCGTACTTGCATGTGAGGAGGTGGCAGCAGTTTCTAGACATTTCTCAACTTCAGTAGGTGCAATCCAGATTCAACGGGGACTTCTTTATTTGTTTACTTAGAGAGCACAATCGGCCATGTGCACAAGGAGTGGGAGCAAATCCGGCAGCTCTTAGCCGTCAGATCATGTCATCCTTTGTTTGATGGACGACAGTAATATGCATGAGAGGGGAAATGAACGGTGGATTTTGAGCCAATGCTTGTTTGGGCGGGAGAACCGAAGATGGAGTGGTAAATCCAATTTGAAAACTGCCGCATTATAGTAGTAGTAGATTAGAAGTAAAGCTATTGCACACAGTCGACTCAAAGCGTTGGTTCAAACAGGGAAGAAAGTGGGAAAGCTGTAGCATGAATCTAGGACTTGGTTCTAAGAGGAAACGGGGGAAAGTAGTAATATATGTCACTGTTTAAATAACCGTATATCTTATTTGCGCAAACAGGGATGTCTGTCTCCATATCGTTTAGGGATGTCTGTCTCCGTATCGTTTCTATCCGCGCAATCAAAAGCACACACCTCAGTTTTAGTACAACTCCACAAAATGAGATGGCTATCCCTCACTGCCGTCGTCTAATCTCCCGTCTTCAAGGTATCCCTACATTGGTAGTAACTAAGGTAGAATGACCAACGCAATCTAAAAGAAGCTGATTTGTACATTTTACTTCCTGATTGCAGAGCAGGGATGAGCGAAAACAACTGCATCCTAGTACGGAATGCACTTTCTACCAGTTCATCCATGGACCAAGGACTAGCTGGCACGGCTGCACGGCGGTTTTTCGGACAGGTGCGCGGACAAGAGGCATTGTGGTCTACTTATTTCTGCAAATAGCGGTGCTTAAATTTAGTGGAATGCACAAGCATTTCAGCTGGTCAGTACTGTATGGTTCAGTTCAGCATTCCAGCTGATACCACAATTATAATTGGTTATTCTGGAATGAGAGAACCTAACCCTGAATGGTGGCAACAAGAAAAAACCAGAGTGAACTCCAGGAAATTTAAGCCTGTCGGGAGGCCCTCTGCTCAGAGAGAAGCCTTGCTTGTTTTTTCCTGATTTGTAAACCTTCTCACAACTTTGTCTTTTGCTGTGAACTAGTATATGTTTTTTATGTTCTATGAATCATTGAGATGTATAAAATTTGTTAACTTATGCTTTTCAAGTTTTTTATGAAGACGAGTTTAATGTGAGTGTTCCACATGAGCGCTGGACTAGTGTGTGAATGTTTGGAATTTATTACATTGTGGCCTCAATTAACTGCATGAACCACTGTAACAAGATACATAGTTGCTTATATGTCAAACAACAGATTGTTGATTGTTAGCTGGTCGATAGCCTAGTGTTGAAGCAAGCTGAGCCAATGTGCCATGTTTTGCACAACTGCTTACAAGTGGGGTACCACCAACAGTGTTTACAAGTACTTATGTATACGTCGGCGCACGGTTCTCAAACGAGTGCTCTATTTCATCAAAACACACACTGCTCATATGATAAACCGTGACAACTTATGTCTTACCATGCCATATTCATGAAAAAACTAGTGAGGACGCATCTGTTTCGGCAACAATTACGATGGTTCTCACATGATTCACGGGCACACAAAAGTAGCAGCAGTTCCCATAGACGGATTCAAACAGAGTACTAGCCCCAGAGGGGTCGATAATAGACAAGGTTCGGATAATTAGACACAATCCAAACTACTATTAAACACTAGCTGGGGCAACTATTTCATGCCTTGATCTAATTTGGGCCAGACACAAGACGGACCTTGCCATGAACATCGTCGAGGACGTCCCGCAACAGCTCAATCCTATGAACCTTCATGAAGACAACCTTGTGGCCTTGCCACTGATAAACTTGTTTGTGGAGGCATGCCACATCATCTTCTTGCGTAAGCTTGACAAGAACAGTATTCCTCACAAACGAAGGAGTAGCTTTGAACTTCTTGTGCTTCAGTACACCCTGGACAACACGCCTGACAACAGTGAGGCTGGAATACAACTCTTGATTGGTATAACCGCAAATGGCTTCCAGGATCCAACAGCCTAAGAACTCTGTTTTCCTAGTGCGTATATTCAGGTCGTCCGCCTCATAGCGAGTGACATGTACAAGCACACAATCCTTGTCTGCATCAGGGCTCTAATTGAAATAGAAACAAATTCTGAATTACTTTTCAGTATAAGAAACACAAGTTATTTAAACCACTACGTATACCATGGCATCGAAACTAATAAAATTTTGCATTATTAATCACCACATACTTCCTTTTCTAAAATATCACCACATACTTAGATGAAAAACCACAATCGAGATCGTCAAAGAAGGAAATCACCTTGGGCAGCTCAACGGGGGGAGGGGGACACATCCTCGAAGGGGGGAAACTGCTCCTGTAGTGCCATGGGGGCTGTAACCTCAAACGGGGCGTTGACCATCTCGGTATCTGGGGTCGCCTCGGTGGTTACCTCCATCTTCTTGGAGCTCTCTGTCTCGTGGGGATTAGCCTCCCGCGTCTGCTCCAATATCAGCAGATCTTTGCCTGGTTCTCCTTGGTCCATCATGAAGCTGACGAATACTAGGAGTCCACTGAAAGGAAAACACAATCGCAATGACAATGAAACAAAACAGAGAGTGATGATCGGTTACTGCTTTGCAAAAGTTCTTTTTTTCCTCTGAACGAAAATATACCAACATCACGAATCCGCTTACCTTCCCTTTGTTCGGAGAGAAGAACAATGGCAGATGCAAGTGTTGCCTTTCTTGAAGACGGTGAGGGAGAAGGGGATTCAGCGAAGAGTGAAATGATGGTTGCTTCGTCCGTCAAATTTGGACTGCGGGGAGGTGGGGTTTTGTGATACGACAGCTCGTTACTGCCGCGCTATGACCGGGGTGACTCTCCGCCTGCATACTGCCTTCTAATTTGGTGGATGGCATTTGGGCCCGCGCGCTGCATGGCCCGCATGTCGGTGAACAAAAGTATAACGACATTCAGTAGAGGGAGACATTTCAATGACCTAGGAGGAGCCAGAAGCGGTAGAGTGTCTCCACTGTACTAGTAGTAATTGTTTTCTGGGTAGCTGTAGAGTGTCTCCACTGTACTAGTAGTAATTGTTTCTCGGGTCCCAAGACAAAACAGCCCATCCACACTAGTAAATAGTAAAATCAATTCAAAAACCTGGGTGCTCTTCTTCATCCTCGCTCCCACCCACCTCACGTCAGCTCGCTCCACTCGTACCCCCAAATTCCTTACCTCACTCCTACAGAAAACCCCAGCTCCCCTTCTTCCTCACTCCTACAGAAAACCCCCAGCTCCCCTTCTTCTTCGCTTGCACTACAACTAGGCTCGTCATTCATTACTCTGCTCAAATCCGTGAGTGCGACGCGACGCACTCGAGGAAAATGGAGTCGGCTGGCCCCCAGCGCCAAGAAGATGAGGCTCCCGCCAGCGGCGACGCCTGTTGTAGATCTCGCACCCGGCAGCTTGGGGAGAAGCAGCAACCCCGCCCCCACCGGATCCCAGGAACCCGTAGAATCTCGGGTGGACCGCATCAGTGATCTCCCGGACGCCATCCTTGGGGAGATCATCTCGCTTCTCCTCACCAAGGATTGCTGCCGCACCCAAGTCCTCTCAATTTGGTGGCGCCCTCTATGGCGCGCCGTTCCCCTTAATCTCGATTGTCGTCTGCTATCTCTCTTCAATTATTTTGAAATCCCAGAGCCATCATCTCCTCCCACCAGGGCTCCGTTCAAAGCCTCTGCATCCCGTCATGCTACCTGAGCAAGCATACCATGCCCTGCAGGGTGGACGCCTGGCTGGAATCCCCTGAATTCACAGAACTACAGCTGCTTGAGTTCTACTATTCCCCTGGAAATCACATACCACATACCGAACGCCATGAACTTGTGCCCTCAGCACCGATGTCCATCTCAGGGTTTTCGTCCTCTCTCCACACCGCCACCTTTGCATAGTGCTACCTACCAGACAATCTGGTGCTAAACCTTCGACTCCCATTTCTCAAGAAACTTTCACTTGTGCGGGTTTGTATATCGGAGGCCTCATTGCACAGCATCATCCACTCCAGTTGCCCTGCGCTGGAGTGCTTGGTGCTTGTTTTCACAGTTAGAATCGGTTATCTCCAAATAAAGTCGCCTAACCTTGTAAGAATTGGAATTTATTTTGACGGAAGGCAGCTCATCATCCAAGATGCCCCTTCACTTCAAAGGTTGATTCTTGTTTCTAGTTATTCACCGTTGCAAATAACCGTCCTCTCTGCGCCTAAACTGGAGACCTTGGGTGTAATACATGATCTTTGTGCTCATTTCAATATAGTGTTTGGCTCCATAGTTCTTCAGGTACTTTATATTATCATCTACACTTGTAACCATAAGCTGCATTTTAAATTTCTGCGCATAATTTATATATCATCTTGGAGTACACATTTTGTACTAATGTTATGTTCTATGCTCAATGAAGAGTTTCTCCATGGATGGCCTATCAATGGTGCTGGATTCTGTCAAGATCTTATATATCCAAATGAATAGTTTTGATCTGAACAAGATTATTGGCTTGCTGCAATGCTTTCCATTCTGGAGAAGTTGTATATAAAGGTGATAATTTCACGCACATTGGAAGCCCGCATATAGTGTACTCGAATTAACCGTTGAGCTATTGCTCTTTCAACACTCTTCTTTTAGACCTTAACTATTTTCAATCTTCATGTCTATTTAGGCAACAGGACGGGGTAAGAAAGTTATAACCAATCAGTGGATCCGTAAGCATCGGGATTTTCTCACTTCTCATGAGATTCGATTAAAGACAATAACGCTAGAACGATATGTAGCCAACCGTGCAAACACAAGATTTGTCACATTCTTCCTGCTGAATGCGAGGGTACTATTGTCCATCAGGCTTAAGTTTATCAGCAGCATGGTTTTGACAGATGGGTATGTCAAAGAGCAAAAAAGGAGTTTCGGGTGGGCAAAAGAGCTTCTAAATGTGCCGGGCTTCTATTTACAACATATTGTGGTCATAATCCAGTAAATTTTACGACCCAGGATGTTCATTCTATGGACCTGACCGATCCATTTGACTGTGACTGCCGAAAACAATGCTGGAGTTAGATGTTGTTGCCCTTTTCAATGCTGGAGTTTGTAAGCTGGAGTTAGATGTTCCTGCCCTTTTCAACTCGGCTGTGACTGTCATATTTTCTTTGAAACAAGGCACATGGCTTGCCATTCGTTTAATTTAGAGTGAAATATTGTAACAAATCCAAACCAAGGGAAATAACATCACTCTCGCCGGCTACTTGAGCTCACTGTGCATTACAGAAGCCAAGTGATTAGCCCCCACCAGCACCCACAAACTTATTTCGAACTAGCACATCAAATGGGCTATAAATTTTCATAGGAAAGGCTGCATGACCGTGACAGATTTGGATTCTGACATTTGGGACCCGCGAGGAAATAGCCTATCCAAGGTGGTGTCGACTTACTAGCCAGTCAACAAATAATTCTGCCTACCAGCCGTTGGATTGACATCCAACATCTGTCGTGTATCTTCTATCTCTTGTCTTCTTGTTCCTCCAATCGCCCAAACCAAACCACCCCGTCGGCTCCGCCTGCTCCGCCTCCCATGGCTGGCTGCACCTCCACCGCCCTACCGTATGTACCCTCCAACGTTGGCCAGTCCCTCCCTCTATTCCCCCACACATCCTGTTATTCTCTGGCGACGTCAGCCCCAACACGCACCCGCGCCTGAACTAGTTAACCCTCGTACTCCCCTCCTCCTGCGACTGGACCAGCGCATCTTCAACGGCTCCTGTTCGTTCCATCCGAGGCCTCACTGTCGTCCTCCGCCTTGCGGCCTTGGTTCGCTCGCCGTGCGCGGTGCACCGCCCTCTTGCATTGTCATCTGGGGCTCACGCCATTGTCAACGTAGTCAATAAACGAGAGAATTACACTACGAGCGGCTGACACCAGGGACCCAGCAACTCGTGCGTTTTTTTTGAGGAACAAGCAGTTGTTATTTATACTAGTTTTAGCGACGGATCAGGGTAACAACGGGGCTGTGCGGGGGCTGTGACCCGTCTAGCCAGGGATTTATTTATGTTTACCACATCATGAGCCCAGTTGTGTTTTTTTCTTGCTGAAAATGGCTAGCCCAGTTATATTTTTTTAAGAAATACCCAAATAAGGCCTACTTGCTTTATCGGCCCTGCTGGGCTGCAAATCTTTCAAGACAAGGAGAGTTTCATTCTGTTTGCCCAGAAATGGGCTGTACATTTTTAAAACACATCAAACCGGGAATTAGTTTCAATTTTCTTTCATTACAAGATCTTAAATTCCATTGATTTTTATGCGTGGACAATTATTTGGATTTTATATTTATATAAATTATTTTTCAAAATAGTTTGAATGTGAATCGATATTTCTGGATTAAAAATAGTTGACCGCACTGAAATATGCAAAATTTTGTATACTTTTTAACCGTGGCCACAATATGGGGTGTGATGCTAACAAAAGAAGATGGGCTCCAAAAAAATTCTTAAGAATTAGCAAATGGGTTGTACATTATTATAAATAATGGCAGATGGGTTGTATGTTGTTTTCCACAGATTTGAGGCTGACTTGTGCGCCTACTACAGGTTGACGCATATGCTTTCATAAAAAAAAGGTTGACGCACACGCAATGCCCTGTCAACTTAGTCAACACACGAGAGCAATGACTGTTGGATGTCCATCCAACGACTATCGTGCTTCTTCAATCTTTGCTCTTCATGCTCCAGCCGCTTAAACAAGCGCCGACGGGACTGCCTGCTCCCTCCTCCTCGCGGCTGGCTGTGCTGCCGCGCAGGCCTCACCGCCCGACCGTACTCCCATCGCTGGCCTAGCCATCCCTCTACTCACCCACACCTGCTATTATTCTCCGGCGACGGCAGACGAACTAGTAAACCCTCGTACAGTCGTACTCCCCTCCACGTGGGAAACAACTGCCGTGTCTTCCCTGCCTCCGTGTCGTCCCCTTCCTAGGCCTTGTCGTCGTCCACCGCCCTGGTGCTCTCGGTGCGGCCTGGTCAACATGGTCAACGACCGACATGCATCTGAAGTGGACTTTAGGTGGAGAGGCCGACAGCTGGGTCCACAGCCGCACGTAAGGAAATGCCTCCTTATTACGCACAAAGTAATGATTCCTCCACCTGACATCAGGGACCCACCGAAAGGGCCTCTGTATTTCGTGAAAAAAATGTTATCGCCGCTGACAGCTTAGACCCACCAGCTATATCTTCGCACGCAAGGAAGTGCCTCCTTATTACGCACAAAAAAATGAATACTCCCCCTGTTAGCTAGGACCCAGTATAGTGGCAGGCTGACTTGTGGGCCTACTAAGTTGACGGGGACGGAGGGCTTTGTCAACTTAGTCAATATGCACGATTCTAGCTCCAGTGACCGTACGATTTCCATCCAACGGCCGTAGTGCTTCTTCAACCTCTGGTCTTCTTGCTCCAGCCGCCCAAACCAGCGCCGGTCGTGCCTCGTGCTCCTGCCTCCCGTGGCTGGCTGCGATGCAGCGGAGGCCACACCGCCCCCTACTACTCCCACCGCTGGCCAGGCCATCCCTCTACTCACCCACACCCCCTGTTATTCTGCGGCGATGGCAGCCTCACACCGCAGCGAACCAGTGAACCCTCGTACTCCTCTACGCGTGTGCATCCACTGCCGCGTCTTCCCCGGCTCCGCGTTGTCCCCTTCCTAGGCCTCGCCGTCGTATTTCGCCCCCCTGACTGCTGGGACCCACCAGCTACATCTTCGCACGCAAGGAAGTGCCTGACAGTCAGGACCCACCTGGTCGAAGCGTACGTAGCGTTGTCATTCTGGTCGCGAACATGTACGTACATATATACTGGTCGATGTAGAGGCGCGCACGTGTCGTAGTAGAGGCGTGCAGGGTGCAAGAAAGAAAATACGGCCACGTATGTGTACATACGGGCGGGGTCTCGAACGCCTACTCGCGCATACGTACGGCCTGGGCTCGTGTACATGGTTGGGTCGGAACGGAGAAACAGCGTCGTCGTCGTGTTCATGGGGAGGCAACGGAATGCGTCGTGTTCATCGGGAGGGCTTGGACGGAACAGGCGATGGAAACGAGGCCTGGCGTACCGCAAAACGGAGGAAACGGCTTTGTGTTCGACCGGCAACGTTCGAAATGGGATCCTGTTCATCGGGAGGGGTCTGGCGTACCGCAAAACGGAGGAAACGGACCTCCTACAGTCGAAACGGGGGTCCTGTTGATCGGGAGGGGTGTGGCATACTGCAAAACGGACGAAACGGACTTGTGTTGGAGCACTAGGTCGAAACGGGGGTCCTGTTCATCGGGAGGGGTGTGGCATACCGCAAAACAAGACTCCACGGGACACTGTTCATCTCCACCATCGACCCCCTCCAGCCTCCACGAGCTACTGTTCATCCACCGTCGACCTCCTCCAGCCTCCACCTGCGACTATTCATCCACGAGTTCCTGTTCATCCAGCCTCCACCACGCGCTACTCCACCGGCTACTATTCAACCAGCCCTCTCCACGGGCTCCTGTTCAACCACCCCTCCATGGGCTACTGTTCATCCCGCCCTCCACGGGCTACTGTTCATCCTGCCCTCCACCGTCTACTGTTCATCCTACCCTCCACGGGGTGGTCCTATTCATCCAGCCCTCCACGGGGTCCTGTTCATCCAGCCCCAACCGGCTCGATCGATCGGGGTTCTGTTCATCCAGAGGCAACACCACGGGGTCCTGTTCA